>NW_026109739.1:0-33583 GCF_013377495.2 Cygnus atratus
TAAGAATTTTGAGCCTAATCAGACTTGTGAAAAATAGAAGTGTTCCTTCTCAAACTGGATCTTCAATAACCTGTTTTGCTACAAATAATGTTAGTGTACCATGTAAAAGAGTGAATTTTAATGAGTTTACATTATTTCAATTTGTCCATAAGCATTTTGAACAGGCTGATATTTTGGGGTTCACACAATTCTAATCTACGATCAAATGAAATCATACTGAATCTAGAAATGCAGAAAATCATCAAAAGCTTTGTGAATAGATTGGTATTGGCACAACATTATATTGTCAGAGCAATTTTTAGAGATTAAGCCTCCTCTAGGCTACTTGGAGATGTACAAAAAGTGACAAAATCTATATAATACTGCAAGAAAAGTGAAAGGTTTTGTTGTTTTGTTTTCCCTCAAAATGCAGTGATATAAATTGCAATATTATCTCAATATTAAAAAAACAAAACAAAACAAAACACCTTTTGGAGTTCAACTGCTGTTTTGTAACAGAACAGTGCAACCATACCAGGGGAAAAAAGCTTCAATAGTACTTTAAATATATTCAATGAAGTGTATGCATCATGAGTTCCTTCTAATATTGCTAGGCATAAATGGATAAAACCTTGTACCAAGAAAGGTCCCGTTTTATGTCAGTATCCTGCAGATGTGAAACAACATCAGAAAGTGAATTTCTCTTGAAATACAAATTCTTGTTACTTCCTCTTCAAGATGAATACCTAGCAGGTTACTGATCTGCTTCTGAAGGACATAGCTTTTATTATGTAGGAAACCACTGCTGGGCACAAGCGTGAGAAATTAATGATGGTTTTGTAAGTGTCCACACCGTGGTGCTGAACCAGTGGGGCAACTGTCAATCTATATGATAATATGTCCCAAAACTTCATAAAGTCAGTGATGTGAAAAAACATTGATTTTTGAGCTAACCAGGATTTGTGAGAGAGCAAGACTAAAAAGTTTACTGCAGTTAACACCTCTTTGTATATGATAGTTATTCCATACTAGCATTATTTTTTTAAACAAACATAAATGCTTATCATAAGAGCCTTGCCAAGTAAAAATGAATTCCACACACTAGTTTGTTTCTTGCATGCTCTTTTATCAAGTCCTCCTTTCTTTTATTAACATCATTGTTAGAAAGATTACCTGTTCAAAGTGGATTCACTGCACTGTATTTCCAATTACTTAGTAATTCATTTACTCTATGGAGAAAAACAAAATGCAAGCAGACTCATTCTTTTATCAACATCTGCAACACTATGCAAGTAGGTCCTGAGATTAAATTTTCTCAGACAAAAGGTGTGGCGTGGTGCTTCCACAGAAGTGGAGACAAACTACCAATCATCTACAGATATGTGAATTCATGCTATAGAAATGAAGTCTAATTGTTCCGTAATGCCAGAATTTCATTAGTCAGTTTTTTATTTTGTTTGACATAACGCACAGTGGCCTTATCAAAACTATACTGAAGTCAATGGAAATTGTCCTATTTTCTGTGAATGGCACTAATTAATTAGCCAGTCAGATTCTTTTTTAAAATACTGGCTTCCTTGTATCCACTCATGCTAGTAAATATACGTTTCCTCTTTGGTTTTGATGAAGAAATATATCCTGCTATGCCTACAGAGAGAAGATATTACTTGAAGATTTAATTTAAATCAGAAAAAAAAACGCATGCTCTTGCAAACAAAATCAATTGCACTTCTCTGAACTATTTTCAATCAATACAGAAAGTGTAACTCAGTTTTCCGTTGTTTGCTTTAACAAGCAGTTGCTTGCGCTTCCAGTGCCCGTCACAGCCCTGCTTTGCTGAAACGGAGACAACTCTCACTGAACATGGGGAGGAGCCTAAAATAAACATGAAAAAATCCTCCTCTAAACAGAACAATAGCATGCAAAAAATTAAATTTTGTCTTAAGTAATATGTGCAGCTGACAGCTGGTTACACTGGCTAGTATTACCCGCCTGAATAGTTGCTCCAGGGATACACGGTTAGAGAGATGCCCCTTCACCTTCTCAAAATGGCAAACATCAAACCCTCAAGTTACTAAGTTGAGTTTGCACCTTCATTAGGAGGGAGGACCTTCCCAGGATGGAGAACAAATGGTGGCAAATCCATTCTTAACATTTTTCCTCTTTAATTTAGTTTAAAAAGATGCGGGCACAGAAAATTTGCCTAGTAGAAACTTTTAGTAGATCCATATGAAGAATATTAATCAGGGCTGTATGCATTTGAAAGGACAGCTGGCTTCATGGAGTTTTTCATCAACCACTGGCTAGGTGTTTTGTCACCAATGACTCTTGTATTGCGTAAAGTTCCTTTCTTAAGAACTTAATAACCTATGCTAAATATAAGTACTTTGCCTCAGTATGATGCATAGGTTTGCTTTCTAAAAGCCCTTAATACTTACCAGTAAGCAAATAGCAAACAAATAAAAAAAATTCAAAACCTCATGAAAAAACACACAAAAAATAAATCTGATTGTTACAAATTAGCACCATTGTTACAGCTACTAGCATATTGTAGATTAATATTACTTCAAGCTTTCTATAAAAATCACGAGAAACTTTTTAAGAAATTTCTTCCTGTTTCTCATCATTAAGTTTAATTTAATGTACTTGGAGCACAAAATTCTGTGAAAGATAATTGCCTGAACAGTAAATTGTACGATAAAGCAATATATATCAAATTACGTAATATACATGTAAAAGAGTTTCCTGATATCGATGTCAAAAAAAAAGAAACAAAAATGAAATAACCATCTTTAAAGGAATACTCAACTGTTTTTCAGTATGATTACATTCTTATGTATGCGCATTAAGAATATATTGAACAAAAGGCCTACCATTTTCCTCATCTGACTTATTTTCGTTGTCGGAGTCTGTAAGCGTGAGAGCCGAGTTTTCGCGACTTGACAAACCGGAACTTCGCCTGGATTTGATCCCTCTTCCCCACAGCCTGATCGCATGCTCTGGAGACATTCCTCCCTCTGTGTCCGAGTCGGCATCAGAGCCAGTGCTCAAGGAATAGCCTTGGTGGAGTATTCCTATGTCCGAGCAGTAGCCACTTCGATGGGGAGAGGGCTCACAGATTCCTAGTTCTGCAAGGGTGAAGTTTGTTCCTAGAAAGGCAATTACAGACAACTAAATAATTTAAAATCTTGGGGATCTAATTTAAGTTTCAGAATAACAGAACTTTTAGATTTTTCTTATTTATGATGTGTACTAAGCCTCTGTAATGAATTGCATAGAGAGATCTCTGGTGCAAAGATCTAGCAAGACTTACCAAAAACACACTGAATATACTTGAAATGGATGAAATACACAAAACAAGGGTAGATTCTAAGTTACTTATGCCTACTATTTTGGCCCCAAATAATTCATCGCTTACATATGTGATTAATGTAAAGTTCATGACAAGTGACAGTGACATGACTTGCTTTATGTTACATATCTAACCTTGTATTTGCAGGACCAGGGCCTTAGCTTTGAGGTTGAGCATTTGACTGTTCAGAAAGAAGCTCTGTTTCTCATGCAAGACACGAGCCTTCCAGAGAGATAGGAATCTTTAGTTCTAACTTTCCTATAGTTTCCTATTTCATAGAAAATAAGTACACATTTGGGAAAAGAGTTACAGAGCCGAGGATCACTTGAAAGAATGCAAATCTATCAGTGATGAAACAGAAATCTTGTCACCAGTTTTGCATTTTCATACTGGGTGAGATTGGTAGTTTAAATATCTGCTATAGAAATTGAAACATATCACACTTATTGTAATTGTTTTCTACCTTTATCTGTCATATTCAATAAGAAAGCGTATATCAACACCAAAATCAAGAGGTCACTGGGTTTAAAGGCAAAACTTTCAGGATCAAAATCAAAACAAGACATTTAGCACTTAATAACAACACAGTGGACAGTCATATGCATTTTTAAGGCACATGGAGTCCCCCAGGGTTGTCAGAAAGTATAGACTTGCTGGCTGATTTCTGCTTATGTATTTGCTTCCTACGTGAATGAACAGGACTGTAAAGAACTGCATGTGGAAATATGCTCTGTCTCTAACGCTTTCTAGGTTTTTGAAAAGCATAGTGATTTCGGCTTCATTACAATGGGCTACAAATGAAAAATTAGGACAGAATGAAGTGACTTGCAGTATAGCTGACAATAATTTAATTCACAATGAAACTACATCTGTAGTCTGCGTTTCTACATTCTATTTTGTCCAAAAGCAGTTTATATTTTCTCCTCTTCCCCTATATGTTCACCAGAATGATGCTGTATAATGGAAGTTCATACACTAGGTAGAAAACATACCTAAGTGTCTTCCATTAATAAAGACATATAATCAATTTGGTTTATCTATTTAAGTATCACAACTTCTTTCTCAGTTGAGCCAGGACTGGTTCATCTCTTTATGTCAGCCCTCTCTGGTCTCATATCCAGCTGTTGAAGTGCTTTGGATACGGGACGCTTTCATAGATCTACAGAAAGTAAAACTAGGCCCTACTTAACTTTTATAGCTACAGCTCATCAGTTAGGGAAGGTGATGGGTTTCTTCTCCTGGAAAACTGAGCGATGTCTTCATCCAGTGATGGCTAGACAGGAACACCAAGCACAAGGAGAGGGAAGGCATGCTTTCCTTCACCCCTGGGTTAACCAGTACATGGGCCAGCAGGAAGAGAGTGGCCAAAAAGTAACGCTGACCGGATGCTTCTTGCAAAACAAAACATTCATTCGCAGTATTTAAAAATAGTACAAAAAGGCTGACATTAAAAAATGCCATGTCTCATCAACACCAAATTAAACCAAACACACCTAGTCAGGAGTACATTTTAACTTGCTTTCCAATTTCTAAACTAGTAATCATAAATTCAGTGGTTTATTCATCAGGAATGAACTGAACAGTCCTAAGTATGAGCCTAAGTGCACATCAGTCCAGAGTTTTATTGTTGTTTTAAAGAACCCTGCCATGACACTTGGAAGAAAAAAATATTTTCAAAAGAAAATGTGAAACTTCATCAGGTGCAATTTCAGTAGAACATATTTAACAAAAATAGCTAACGAGAATCTTGGTTTTGCCATATTAGCAAGCCAAAGTTACTCAAAAAAAAGTCACAATCAACCCAAATATAAAATATTTATAGAAAAGAATGTGAACTGCAACCTACTAACACTACACTTTCATGCCCACACAGGTAAGGTGCATGCTGACATTAGACACACATCATGAAAGTGAAGCTTTTAAAGTTTTCTTGTTTGCTGGTGCCATAAATGTCTACAAATACACACCAGTTATGAATACATTAGCTTAATTAAGCTGTTTTACATACTTGGTAAAACAATTTAATGATATTCTGTAGAATTTAACAGCCATTACAAGCCCAGACAATTTCACTCTGATTAGCATTCTGTATTGGCATAAAAAAATCTAACTATAACATCTGATGCAAAAAGTAATCTTTAGAGAAATTACTTCATTTGTCTGAGGAAAATGATAAAGGCACTGCAAGTGGAAGGTAAATACAGTAGTCATGGAACTCATTCATCCATTAGAGTTTTGTTATGTGAGAATCTAACAGCTTCCAGAAACATGGATACAAAAATTTGAAAACTGACCAACTTTTAAATGTTACAGAATTAGATCAGATCAACTCCGGAACATGAACGGAACCAGCCTACTTACTGAGCCTCTGGAGGAGGATCTTCCATGCTGCTTCTCAGAAATCTCCTCACAGTCTTACAAAAGAGTATCTCAAGCACACCTATTGTAGACACAAAGTATCCCAGAGAGTCCCTGCTCTAGCAAAAAATATTCTTCTCACATGGACTCTAAATTCAATTAATTTGATTTATTAATTTTCAGTGTTTGCTTCTGCAAAACATTATTTAGGAGTGTTCTGCAAGATGGCAAACAATAGCAGAATAACTTGCCCAAGAACCAAATGTTTCCCTTCCTCACTTTCTGACTTGTAGTTATTCTTAAATATGAATTCACTGATCTTACAAGTTTTGTCTAAGACCTCACTGAATAGATGTGTAACCCATGTGTAACCCAGCTTTTCTTAATTTTACTAGGTTGTCTCAAAATAGTCACATAAGAACTTGAGATGTTTTTCACATCTTTAAACATATATAGATCTTATATAAAGCATTCTTCATATATGTTTTATAAATAAATATGTATAAATGTATCTGTATTTATACCTATCTATACCTGTGTGTGTATGTATATATATAGAAATATATACGTACACACAAGTATAGATAGGTATAAATACAGATACAGATATATATATATATATATATATACACACACATACCAACACTTTCTCTCTCATTCATTTTACTTGAAAATCTGATGAAAAAGTTAGAGAAACATTACCATTATGTTCTCTATGCCTTTTCTTGATCTGGATTGTGTTCTCCTACGTGTCTCATTTCCCTAAAACCTTCCATATCTCTTGAATAACATATGGACTGCTTTCACTTTGATAATATTTTCTTGCTTGCTCAGCCACAATTGCACATTAAGGGATTCATGGCATTAGTAGACCACTGCTGTAAATTCAGATGGAGGATAAGTTTGGCTCTGGAGGCGCTGATATCATTTATCCAGTAATTCATAGCAGAAAGAATCCTACTATTGCTTTGGAATAAAGTATCTTCACACAAACAATGAGAAAATACCTAATCCCTTCCATACTTTCATGCCCAGTGGTGCTGACAGAATACTTCCTGCTGGGATCCTCCTGGCAGTGGGGTCACCACAAGCAAGGGCAGCCTTCCTCTCCCCAGTTCCAGTACAAACCACAGCCCCTGGATGCTGGCGCAAGGAAACTCAGACCCAGCCTGGCCTGCTGATCCAGCGTCTCCCTCTAGAAGCATCTTCCTCATGGCTCCACAAGGAATTAGGAGACCAAGCAAATCAAGACCTCAAAGAACAAAACCCAGGCAGGCAGGCAGCACCTGGTGTTTGCCGTACCCTGGGACAACTTGTGCTGGCACAACTTGTGCTGTTGTGCATTCACAGACGGAAACCCAAACCATGAGCTGAAGTGCACTACTAGCAGCCAAAGCAGATAGATGGTTTCTTAGAGTGTTGTATACCGCATGCTGTCTCTGGGGCTTGTGAGTAACTCGTGGGAGCTGAGAGCTTCATTTGTGAAGTAGGGCTGAAATGTGAAGCTGTGATCCATTCTTGCACATTCTGAACCTGAGGGTGTTTTCTTTCAGATTCTTGTAGCATCTACTACATCGCTGGTGGCACTAAGTGAAAAGAGACAAATAACATCTGATCCTTATTGGTTGAAAAGAAAGAAATCTTTTCCTTGAAGACAACACCACAAAAAAAAAAAAAAGTTTTTAAAAAAAGTTTTTTTTTGCCTTCTTGTATGTGATGGAGCTTACTAGCTTCCATCCCCATTTCCTTCAACCCCACCTGCAAAAATCACTAGACCATATCCCTTAAAGAAAGGCAGTTAATACCGTCTGCTTCCTAAAGGCATATGTAATCTCTGATGCAAAAATAGATTGGTAGTGTACAGGTTTAGAAGTGTAATATAATGTTGTATACTTCATCATCATGCCCATAATCTACATGCTGTGAGTAGTCTCTCAATAGAGTAGAAAAGCTTTGTTTTCCTTTTAATTTATGTATGACTAGTATATCTTTCAAGCTCATTTTCTTTTACAACAATTTACTACATAAGTTATTTAGTATACAAATACTCACTAAAAGTGTGATTAATTCAATGATGTGCAATTCTGCTTACCCCAGCTAAGACTAGAAAGCATTACCATAAAAGCAAAGGTTATTTTCACCTGACCTCTAGGCAGAGGTCTCATTTGGTTAATTACAAATTATAGGAATTGCCCTTCTGAAGATTAATCTAATCTGGCTGTGATCAGTACAAGATGCCTCAGGGGAAGATATCTGAAGCCAGTAATGCAAAGATATGACAAATTCTCCTTCAACACCAGATCAGCAGTTCAAAACTGGGTTAAGTCTAAAATCAAAAGGATAAATATCACTGACATTCTTTGCTGGGATAATCAATTTACAAGAAGATCAGATTTTTGTTTCGTTTTGCTTTTTACATTTAAGATATTCCATCCTTTGTCAATTTTTTGGCTATCTTAATAGCTACAATGATTTTCGCTGGCAAGAGTAACCACACTTGAATGCCAATCTGTGGTATATGAAGAGGTCATTCTTTTTAATAAACTCTGATGTTCGCTTCTTAATTTTTTCTCAATTCTGTACACATTCATTCATTATAATGACAGGAAGAACAGATGATTACAATCTCCTTTTTTATCCACTTAACGTATATATTTTTAACATTTACACTTTTACAGATCTTCTTTATCAGATAAACAACTGCCTTCTTTTTAATCCTTCTTTGTATTTCACCCATTTCAGTAGTATACTTTTCTCACAGTTACAGATCTATCATTGTAAAATAAATTCCATCTTTCTGGTGGCTTAAATATACTTAAATCAGAAGTACGTTTTCTGTGCAACATACAGGAATTTTAACCACCTAACCACAATTAATAGCCTCTGTGACTATTGTAATATTTGCAGGAAACATGCCTGGAAAGTTACCTCTGTTAACATTATTGATATATCCCACTTCTGAAGAAAATACAAATTCCAACAGAAAATCACATGGAAAAGATAAGGTCTTCTTTCACTGTGATGCCTCCAAGTAGAAGAAATATTCCATGATTCCAGAGGCCAGGTAAGAAAGAGGAGATACTAGCCATACAACTCATCAACCTACAGCAGGTTTGTGGGCTTCTTCTCCCCTTTAAAACATTCACAATGAGTATTATACAGTATAAACTGAAGTATTTGCCTGGACTCTTTTCCTCACTCTGTATCTATTTTCCCCTAATAGCAGTTCTTTGAGAGCATGGGGAAAGGGGAATATAAGCTCCTGCGGGTCAAACACTGCTTGTTGAACTCTAAAAGTACTGGAGAACAGTTTCCTTAGAAATTAGAAAATAATAACAAAAGAGCTATACTTCATTCTAAGTTTTAAAATCCATAGCTAGTGGTTAACAAACGCAGGGCTACTAACATCTGCCTGTTACTGCCTAATAAGATTTGTAGATGACTTATTTTCGTTTAAGGTTATGAAACTCCTGGGTTTGCTAGTCAGAAAAGTTAAACGTTTTATCACTACGGCAACGTGAACTTTAACCACTTAATGATGATAAATCTTACTTTCACAGAGCACGTTTGTGACAAAGACATCAGGAAATGCTTTACCGAGAAGCATCTGAATACCCCAGAGGTTTTGATGCCCATCTCTGAGGGGCTGTCACCCAGACATTGCGCGCGCACACACACACACACACACACATAATATCTACTACAATTTAGAAAACATGCACATTGTGAAATTTTGTTAGAATTTCTAACACAGTAGTATTCGGACAACAATTTTTAAAATTCAGCAGAAATAGGATGGTTTTCTTAAAAGTGAAACACCTTCTGGCAACCTCAGTCCCTTCTGTAGCAAACTGACTGGCAGCGGCAAACAGAAATCTATACACATATTAAAACACATAGTTTGAATTTGAAATATATTTTCTAGCTGCTCTCATCAATGGCAGCAAAATCCTTTAATTGTCTTTTTTATAATCCTCTTTCTGCCTTGCTTCTTTCTGACTCAGAGATCCCCAAGCCTAATACCATGATACAGATGTTTCTCTTTTTGACAGTAAGTCTGGTGACAGTTATTAATAGAGTAGCTACAACTATGCTAAAAAAAAATATTAAGGTTTATAAAACCAGGCATCTAACAAGATTTCACTCTAGCTCACAATATTAAATAGTCTTCAGTTCTGCGGTCACATACTATATTTGTAATATACTATATTGTATGTCCAGTGACTGCGGGGTTACTCTCATGTCTTTTATCCTTCCTCATTCAATCTTTATATACCACACCAGGAACAAAATATTATTAATCACTTCATACAATTTTTTGCAGGTGTGCTGAATGTAGTCTCTGAGAACATCTCAAACACTACATAAGTACCTTCACCTCCTTGGGAGATGAACTTTTCTCACTCCCATGTAATAGCTTTTAAGCTATGGAAAGAGAGACCAGAGCAAGCTCTTCCCAGAGCACACACTAGTTCTGGCAGAACTCCACCTAAAACTTAGCTACAGCACAGCCCAGGTTAAAATGCAATTCTTCAGGGTAATATTTGACTTTCCAAGGTAGTCTTTCGATCACTGTTAACTTCCTAGCTTTTCCAAGCACTGAGGAGAAATTAAAAGGAGAATAGCTTCACTTACTACAACAGGATGTTATTCCTACAGATGTGTCCATTCTGGAAGAGGCAGGAGAGTGCAGGCAATTGCGTAAGCGAGTGCTGGGCTCTCCTGTGCTCTGTCTGGGCACACTTCTCTTGCTCCTTGCTGAGCAAGTGCCAGCAGAAAGCAAGCTGAGAGCAGAGCCCCACAGTCGCTGCCTGTGCTGGGGCCGGGCAGCAGGGCAGGGAGACAGCTCCTTGCACACATGCCATCAGCTTTGCAGTCAAACTCCACAACACTGCAGTGAATTTTTGCAACTGCAGCTAAGATGCGTACACAGATCACAGTGAAAGCTTTTCCAAACTGAGAATGTCTGACTCAAAGGATGGAAATATTTTTGTTTAACCAACAAAATGGTCCCATGACGTTTTCACTGTGAGCACAACAGCGTGTTTTCTCTAACATCATTCTCAGAACTGGTCAGATATTCCTCATCTGCTTTCCGAACAAATCACCTCTAAGTAGAGAGAATTCACAGAAAACTTCAGCCTAAACACTGCAATCTACCCAAGCTTTGAGATCTTATTATAAGAAATGGTAGATAAACACAACTATACCTGACATGCTAACATCCTTTTAAATCTTCCTTTTTCAAAGCAACTATTGCCTCCTCCATTAATCTGCATATTTCTAATGAAATGTAACATCTATCATTTAGAAGGCCATGACTGTTCTGTGATCAAAATCAAATACAACACCCACAGGGCTTTCTGGGCTAAACATGCACAATGCATACCTGTATTTGAATAAGTATGGCCCATGTCAGGGATGGCTTCCCGGGCAACCTCCAGCAGAAGGAAAAAAACTCCGCTCTGTTTTGGTCTACTCAGTGTCTAGACAGACTATGAGTATGGTCAGTCATCTGACCCAACTCTAATCTGATTTCCTGCATTTTTATTTATTTATTTAGTAAAAGTGACAAGAAAACATGAGAAATGTTTGATATTTAAGATTACAACAATATGCTTTTTTTACTTTGTGAACAAGACTGGAAATGCTTCCACAGATCCAATAAAAGACATTTTAGCATTCTGAAATTAGTTGTGCCACATTACTCATGTCAAAATACATTGACGGAACTACGAAGTTAACAACTGGGCTGTTGTACAGCAGTGAGGACTAGCATTGACGAACTTTACATCTTAAAAAGACTGAAAACAACCCACAAAAACTTGGGGGTGTGGGGAAGAATGGCACAAATTCTCTTCTTTTCATCTGTGAAATGAAGCCAACACTTCGCTGTCAAACTGTCATTAAAAACTGTCAAAAAGATCCAACTTGCCTCTGCAGTGACAAGTAGTGTATTTGTTGGGATAAAATCTGCACCCAATCCCAGCTGCATATTGTGACACCCCAGCAAGAGCACGGTTATCAATTACTACAATTCCCTTCTTACTATTTTTTCCTCGCACAAATAGCAGAGGAAGAACAGAACAGGAAGCTTCATGGCGAAACAAACGATGTTCTTAAAGTTCCCAACAAAATTTTGTACACTTCCCAGCTCTAGTTTTCTTTTGGAAAAAGAAAAAAGAGCTCTAGTTTTCTTTTTCCGCCTATGAAGTGGAATCAGACAACATATTTTCTATTCCCAGTCCAAAATGACTCAACTTATGGAACAGTTTTGTTACATGTCTGTTTCCTTTTTGGAGATCATGAATTTCTAAATAAAATTCACAACAGAAACACCAAAATTATAAAGAATATACTGCATTCATGTTCATAAAGCCACAGCTACGGGAGAGGAACACAGAAAGAACTATTTTCAAATTGCTTTTCCAAGTTAAACAACGTTCACATCAACACCTGACAATATCTCCTGTTACACAGGCAAAGTATCTTCTAACTAAAGGGATATGAACTATGACTCTACAGAAGGTGCAAATTTCAAAGACTGTTTTGAAAACAACATAAAGAGAATGATGTGCTATGCCAATAGAGAGCAGCCAGCATTCAGTACCTACACTGGCTGTCCATACTTCCAATGTGCAGTTAGGCTCACATGGCATGAAGACACAGACCGTCGTACCCACACAATCTAAAATCTCATTTTCTACTTCTACAAAGGGTATTGGTCATTTGCATTCCTGTCTAGCTCACAAAGACACCAGTCTTCTACTGCAAAAGCAATCTTGTTATGTCAGAAAAGAACAGAGTTCTCCCTGGTCTCCAGAAAAAAAAAAAAAGAAAAAAAAACAACAAAAAAAACCACAAAAACCTCTGTTGTCCATAAATATATATAGACATGAGTACCTGTGGATAAAATCACTGTATGGCTAGTAATGTTCATTGATATATGAATCTGAGTTCAATTATTAGAAAAAACCTCTGTGAAAATCTGTAGGAAACTACCAGGGGATAAATTAGCTTGTGATAATTTGCTGAATTCATGCTAAGCCTTTTATTTTTATGCTGTTAAATCAAGATTTAAAAAGCAACAAAAATAAACCACTGTTCATATCTTGATAAATAAACTGAGCTCTCAAGGAACAGTACAAGTCAGAGTAATAAGCTTTCATGCCTTCATAACTGTTTAATTGGGAACTCTGGAAAAACCTGAATCAGCTGTCATCACAGATGAAACCTTAATTGTTTTCTTTTATACCTTGCTTCACAAGTTAGGAACATGGATACTCTATATTTTATGAAGGTCCCCAGGCACATGTAAAGATTTCTTAGCACTAGCAGCTGTCAGCTGTTTAGTCACAAGGAGCTTCTTCACTGTAAACATCATGTCACCCAGAAATAATGGCAATAGAAATTGCATCCTGTACAGTAGAGTAAAAGAAGTTTAAACCATTACTTGGCTCAGAACTTCAGTGTTTACATTCAGAATAATGTTGCTCATAACGAGTTTCAGCAATGCCAAAGATGTCAGCCTTTAACTCTGCATTTCTAACCCTGCTAGGTGGACAATCGGAACACCAACATGATGACTTTGAACAGGGACAAAGAAATCCATCTGAAATGGAAAGAAGAGTTTCTTTGAAATCTCAAACCCTTTAAATGCAACACCATCTGAATTAAAAAACAACAACAACAAAAACCCCACCATGTTAAACAAATCCATATGAACTTTATGCCAAACTTAAAGGGCAATGAAATTAAAATCATTTGAGCACTATAATCTTGACGAAAAAACATACATAACAATCAGGCACCAAGGAAAACAGATTAGGTGCTTTGAGACAATATACCTACTACAAAACAGACACAACCACAATTTCTGGTATTCATCACTTGCATGCATTTTATGAAGAGGTCCAGAAATGTCTTTATTTATTTGATTGAATTATAAATTACTTTCAGCTTTTCATTTTTAATCCTAGCAAAATAATTAGTTATTTTCACGGCCAGTCAGTTGTGGTATTATAAATGGAGCTGTTGGCACCAATTCAGATTATTACTGGTCCTGAACTCTGCTACACATGAAATATACACCCTTAATACAGGATTTCTTTTATCTACCAATGACTATAATTTGTAGACTGAATATACAATTGTGAATGCAGAAACCGAGCACATCCTGGCCTTTCTGGCACGTACAATGGCTTCAATGTTATAGGCGACAGCACAGCAGACCCACCAGTTCCACTGCTGGCACTTACTGGTCTCACCAGGCTTTCTGCAGAGCTGTGCAAGGAAGAAATACGACCTCCTTCCATGCACCTCTTTTCCTTTCCTACAGTGTATTTTCCATACGCACAAAACATGCTTCTGTTCTTATTGTCTTTTTGCTATTCACTGTATTCCCAAATGCAACATCTTGATTGTAGCCTGTTGCACTTGGGCGACCGTGCTGGCAGTTGCACGCTGTTCCCAAAATTCTCCTCCTGACCTGGGAAACATAGCTCTGCTTGGTTACTGCAATCTGTTTCTCTGTTTATTTATTTTTCCATCTAAATTTCTGCCTGTTCCAGTGTTTTAGAATTTTAGCTCCTGATTTTTTAATTTGCATTTAGATTACCCTTTCCCTTGTTCTTCAATGAAGAGAAGTGAAGATTTGTATTATGTGCTAATAAATAGGTCACAGCTTATGTTTTTTCTAACTTTCAGCTGTATGAAACAATGTCTCTGTTTTTATAAAACTCCATTGTAACAATACAGCTATAGTCATTGCCCTTTTGTTGTCCTTTTTGTTGTCCTCCATCTTAGTCTTAGATTTGAAGGACTGCTGCCTTGGACTTTAATTTGGTTAATGACAAAAAGCAGACTCAAACGTGCCAAGCATTAAAAGTTAAGCTCCAACCATCACTTCAGCACTGAATTTAGCTGGTAACGTTGAGTGACCTTCTGAAGAGGCAGTATCAAAATAACCCAAATAAAAGTATGATTTTGTCAAATCATTTATGTGTGGGAAACTGTTGACCCTGATTTTAAAAACTGATTTTCCCCACTAGGTCGTGATAAAAGGACATGTTTTTGCTCTAATTTATAAATGACAATAAATCAAAAAGCCTATTTAAACTAATATATATATATATTCAACAGCAATTGGAATTACAGTTTTATTTATTGATTGGGAAGATTTTACAAAGAAAACACCAACTTGAGGTTTTTCCTTTAATTTTACTTCCATGGAGAACACAGATGCAACACAGTGACCAATTTTCTCATCGGTCCCCACGTCTGGACATTTTTAAAGACGAAAAACAAGAAATAAGGAAAAGAGAAATAAATACAAATTTTTCAAATGTTAGAGGAGTACAAACAAAATCTCAGTGGAGGAATGATTTCCATTTTTCTCACTGAAATGCTGACTCCTCATGACGATACCTTTAGTATCACCTATAATTCATTAAATCACTGCTTATCAGAGCAAATAGAAAAGGAAATGAGGGAACTATCTATTTAACAGTGTTCCAATCATGACACCTTGAACAGGGTGTTCCCTAGGCGACACAGCTTTCCTCCATGGTCTGCTTTATAGAAAGATGTTGAAGAGTTGAATGTATTTATACATGCATGTTTTTATATTTGTGCATATATATATATGTATGTATATGCATAGCACAGTTAACATTTCAGTAACACCTTAAAGCTGTTCTTAACAGCTCTGACCATTCATGACAACTTAAGTTTTAAAGAAAACAGAGTAAAGTAACTTCAGGATTTGGAGACTGCAAAGATGTTGCAGTTGTGCTTTTGCCTGACTTAGCCACCTCTCTAAACTGCACTGACAGGCAAAGCAAAGGCCAGAGAAGCACAGCAGAACTCTCCTTACTGTGTTTCAGGTATCTGTGTGCCACAGAAGTATCACAGTATCTCAGAGAGGACCCTGCCCTCCCTCACCAAATTGGCCAGCAGTCCTGTGAACATTATCATGTTATTACCTCACTCCCAGCAACTCCTGCAAGTAATCGCCTTCCCCTTGTCTCACATTATTAAGCTTGTGATACATTCCCTTTTCTTAACAGCTTATACTGATGTCTCCCTGCTTGTGTCTGAGTTGCATACAAACAGATACTGTTCTTGCTTCTTCTCTTAGGCTGGAACAATGGAGTTTCCTATTTGGGACTGAGAGGTCACCAGAGGAGAGACATTTGTCACAGGCTGCTACCTAATTAGTGCAACAGCACCAAACTTCCTGATGCAGCACACAGCAAACAACAGTAATTGCATCTGAAGGAGATAAAACAAGATGCTGCCTTCATGTTCCTTCTTTTTCATTTTTTTTAACTCCTCTAAAGCACTGTGATCAATAAATGTTTGATAAACACATAAAATTACTATTACTTTAACATTACACAAAAGACGCTGTTACTGCATTTTTTCCAGATGTCATGCTTACTGTATTGCTTCTTCCAGAAGGTACATAACTAAGGCTATCAATAGGCAGCTATTCTACCCAAGAACCAGTTGTAATAAGAGCAATTTTACTGCCAAACCCTTCTCCTTTGCTTAGCTCTGTATTAAATTTCCCAAGTCTAAAACCAAAACCTTAGTGAGGCATTAACATCAGCAGGTATCACAGTAAGCATTTACAAAGAGCCAGACCAAAATCTGGTTCATTTGAAAGAGAGTTACTGTGTAGGTTGCGTTATCTGACTATTTTTAACACACACGTCATCTTACTTTGTAAGAGCCTTTCCTTGCTTCATAAGTGCCTTGCAGATCAGGTGAAACGCACATCTCTCTGATAAAGGTCAAGTATACCTAGGTCTCATCTGATGCCTTTTATTTATAACTTATTTTGATTTTTTACTTTGCAAATTCAAATTATAGCCATCTTTGGGTTTAATGGAGATTAGATTGGATTGTTCATTCATCCTGTATTAGTATTAATTAGGACCGTTTTTAACCTACCAACTATTTGCAAAGAAGGATTTTAGGCTAGTTTCCATATTTGCTTTTCAGCTATATGGGTGTTACAGGTGGTTTTCAACCTAAAAACACGCCTCTTGTGTAAAGGAGTATTGGATGGACATAGGCAGCACTGAAAACTAGTGGTGGATAAATCACCTCTATCCTGCTTAATGGTTACTTCTGGATGAGAGAACTTGTCCATTCTGCTCCCATTTTCTTTTTCTGTTAGGTGAATATGGACAGAAATACCACGGCTGTGGAGCACTGTTGCGCATTTCCTGCCTGTGGCCTTTCAGTCACTGTCTTATCTGAAAAAAATTGTTTTCTTAATTACTGGTGTGACAGAGTGCATCAGCTAAGCTGGCCAGTAGCTTCAGATGGCTTAAGCTACCGTGACAGGCCCTGGATACTTCACAGATTTATCCATCAGTTTCAGAATGATGAACCTCTGATTCAGCTAAGCATATTAAAACATGCCAGCACATCTATTTAAATTTTAGATTTGTGGTTCTCAAAGTCATCTTGTTGCTCTATTTTCTTCTTTGTCATCTCCATAATTGGAAAACTATCCTTGATTTAAGTTCTACAAGTTTCCTTTGCCATGGAAATCAAACACAGCAAATGTTTTATGGCACTTATTTTCTCCCTTGGTAGACTTTTTTTTAAATCGGAAATTGGGCAAACGACGTGCATGGATATGTAATCAAGGGGAAAAACATTCCACCCCACAGTGGGAAAGGTAAAAGAAAGAGTTCCCAATCCAAACCAATGAACAACCCAGATGTTTCCAGGAAATCTCTGAGCTGGAAAGTTAAAAGAGAAGTCTACAGAAAGATAATCAGAAAGGTAGAGTACCAATCAACCACGTTTCTGTAACTCAATGTAGGAAGTCCACAATGGAGGATCTAGAAATCAAGTTATTCAAAGTCAACTCTGTTGTAGAGGGAAAAGATCCTCTTTTTTTTTTTTTTTAAGGCAGAAAAATGATCTGCAAAAAATCATTAAATGGCCTAATCATAAGAGGGCCTGATAAAAATCAAGTATTGAAGTAATCATATTTCAGTTGATCATTTTTAAAAAATTACTTATATCTAAGAATATGTTTGAAAAATTAGCTTTTAAGTAAAGCTGCTTTTAAAATTAAATGCAGGATAACATGCATGGACACAACGTATTATGCATCCTCCTCAGGGAGTACTCACCCAAGTAATGCTTAGGCGCACATAATGTGCATGGACCACATACATTCAGAATTTTGCAATGTGATTTTGCAGGCTGGAGCTCCCCTGTTAGCACTGTAGCCTACATGCCCTCCCTCCCGTGGGACTGGCTTGACTACAGTCACAATCTAGCCACAATTACTAAAACCTGACTTGAGAGAGAAGGTAGCAGAAAACCTGTGAAACAGTGATCATCAGGCATATGCCCTCCTCTAGCTTACCCACTGGAACTATATTAAAATGAGAAAAAAACATTGTCATTTTGTTTCCACTTTACCTATCATTGTCTTTTTTAACTTTGACCTATTTAAAATGACTTCCCTCTTCAGAGTTCTACTGCAGGCACAGCACGCAGCAAATGGGTAATACTGCTGAAAATTTATTTCCATTGCAGGGTAATGTCACTGCTATTCTTTTATCACTTCTTTTATCAGCAAATTGCCCTTTTTTGGAGGGGGAAAGAACCTACAGAAGTCTGCTTTTATGAATGCCCAAAGCCTTCAAAATTAACAGTGAGAACCTTGTGGTCGCTGTATACTGCTGTCTTAAGAGCAGATGTGGCACCGCTGAGTTTTCGTATTAAGTACAGTCTAGCTTCTTTTCAAGCAAAGAACTATTTATCTACTTAACACAGAACATAGCCAACTTTTGTAAGTTTCATATATTACATTTATTTCAAAATGCTTGGCATTATTAATCCTTTTTATATTGTTAATATATTCTGCTTCAAAACCTTAGAAAACCAGAAAGTTTATTTTTTTCTCTCTTTTTTGCATTGCATGCACTGATGAACTAGCCTGCTTAGCAAGCATTTAACAGATTAGACACTTGAACATGGTTTCAGGCAATGCTCTCTCATGTTTCTGCGTATTGCCTGATAAACACTTCAAAGTAAACCGCTCATAAATATGAAATGAAAAGCCGAGAAGTCGTTATGCACAGCTTTGAGATACAAATCTCTTTA
The DNA here is from genome assembly GCF_013377495.2 of Cygnus atratus. NCBI lineage: Eukaryota > Metazoa > Chordata > Aves > Anseriformes > Anatidae > Cygnus > Cygnus atratus. Next base: position 18,830 of record NW_026109739.1, read on the forward strand.
TTCCCCTCTGAAGTGGAGTTTGATTGACATAATGAGTCATAGATCCTGTCCAGGGACACACTGCCTTATCCCCTTTTCCTCAGGAGACAAGGAGTCTTTAAAGAAATCCACTTCAGAACTTTCTGACAGACAGCTACAGAAAAGTTCAACACCACACAAATTTACTGTTTTGTATTAATACCTACTTTAACAACTATGACATGTGTCAGAGATTGATTCCAAATCCACCAACAGGCCCTTACACATAAAACTCTTCACGGAGGCCAAGGCCAGGATGAACCATGTGTCTCGTTACCGCTGACATGGCCACACAGGCCCTGGACCTGCACAGTGAGGATTGGCCTCGGGGGCAGTGAGGACCTGCTGGCTCATTACCATGCCGTGCGCAGCTATAGGTCCCCTTCGGCAGCATGGTGGACAAGTGACCACAGCTCTCCCACAACAGCTATTGCTAAGCCTTTGACAAAGAAAGGGCCGAACCCTTCTGTTTTTCCTAGGCCGCTACCTAGTGCCTCATTCCCTCACGCAAGCAGCTCTGCACTGCAGAAGTGCCTCTGGCAGGCTGGTGGCACAGACCCTGCTGCTGCCTGACCCTGACCCTCCGCCTTAGGGTGGGGGGAGAGGAGGCAGCCAGGGGACGCCACCACCCAGAGAAGCCCATGATGCTAAGTCCCTCCTGAGAGGGCGCATTTTCCAGGTACAGACCACCTACGGTCACTCCCTGTACTTCACAGGTCTGTGCTGCGAAGGAGATAAGACTTGCAGGCGAGAAGGAATAGTCATATCATCCAGCCTGAAAAACCTCCAAAATATTAGCTTAGATACTGTTGTTAATAAATGATACCCATTTGAAAATGAGAAAAACTATGGCATGTGTAATTGTTTGCCATTGCTATTCCCCAAAAAGCCTACCTTTGAGCCACCACAGTGAAACTGCTCATCAGCAGTGCTATAAACAAAATTATGGGGTAATAAATTGCTACCCTACAACGTTACATTCACAACCTTCATTTTTAGTATTTGTGAAGGTTTTTAAAATGAATACAATACATTTCTGTCTAAACTGAGATGAGACTGCTGGCACTTTATTTGCTAGCCATACTGTATGTATTAAACTATATCTTTACTGGCTTTCATCAATTGCTACTGTATGCAATAACCGTACATAACATATGTAAGATCTACCAGTCACAACTTCACTTCCTTTTGTTGATGGTAGTGTTATTATTGTTAGATGAGCCATTCATAAAATTAATAATACATACATCGTTAAGACTTGAAAAAGTAACAGTAAAAATTAGCTTAATCCGTGGTGTTCAAAACGCACTCAAATTTTTATTTTGCCAATAAAAAATGTAAAGGGTAGTATCTAGAATACAGTGAAACAACAAAATAGTAAAATGAAAAAATATTAAAAGAACTGACACGTTACACACAAACAATGAAACTTTCAGTTCTAGTTTCAAAGCAGAAGACTGATAACAAGACTTAGAAGTTTAAGATGATGAAAAAGCTGCAATATGATACTACTGTGGGTCCACAAAGAGCTCTGCTGTCTCCTCCTTCCCATACAAAATCAATGACACAGATTATCAAGACATTTTTCCCTCTGAAACATGTATTGTTATAAACTTTTACTATTGCAGATTTTGAAAATTTCAAACACGTTTTCATCCTGCCAACCATACTGACAGACATTCCTCTACTGGAAATCAAAACCTAAGTGAATAAATTAAGAAACAGATACTGTGAGCAGTCTTGTTTCTCTGCTGTATGTGATCATTCACATCTCAGAAGTCAATAGCCTGCACTGGCTTTTCTAACCACCAGTAAGCAATACATATTTACACCAAAACACAAATACATCAATTACAGCAAATACTTGGCAAAATGAGAAAGTATTGAAAAAGACAAGAACTAAATCAAAGCTTATGACTATAAACAGCCATTCTTCAGTTCTGCAGTTGTTGATAGTGGATTGCCCTTTCTATGTAAATCAAAAATCTCTGGCCCAAATTGCAACCACTTGTAACAACCTTGAATATTTGAGGGGAATCATTAGCATGCATACAACTAAGGAATTATGGGAAAGCTTCTTGGCACATATCTGAAAAAACTGTCATGTACAAGTATTAATTCTTACACATGTATTATTCCAGTGTACTGTTGATAGATCATCACACTGAAAGGCAAATGAGGCATCTGAAATATTCTGAATTACTTAAAAGTCCTCACAAGATCTTCTGCAGCACTGACATTTCATATGCAACGTAACCAATATTAGATGTGTGAGAAAAAATTAATAATTCAAAGAAAACTAGACACTAAAATAAACCATCCTTTTCAATGAAAACTACATCAGAAATCCGTTTTTTTTTTTTGTACACTAGTGTTACATTAAGAGATTATACCTCTATTACTGAGCTTTCATTACAAGGTGTGAAATATTTTGATAGGGCTTCAAGCAGCATTAGGTATTCCGACTAGGTCCAGAAAGCACAGCTGTCAGTCATACCCCTGGCTCTGTCAGTCACTTCAGCACGCAGAAACCAAGCTGTCTCCAGGATAAGTGCTCCTCGGAGATCTGCAGTTGCTGCTTGACCTACAGCTGAAAAGCAAGTGCTTCACTCACTAGATCTATTAGCCCTTTGACTTCATTCATTCACCAGCTAATATAAATCCATTGCTAAAGTGAGTGATTAATTCCATTTCTTTAGAGAAAGTGCTAAATTTTTCCAGCCTCTAGTATGCCTATCCATGGAGGCTCCAAAACATTCATATAATTAGTTATTAAGTACAGAATTGCAGTTAGAAAACTAGTAATAGCCAGCAAGGTTTTTGAGGTTTTTTTTGCGTCTTCACTCAAAGACTTCACTCAAAGACACTTCAACCTCCCTGGTTGCAGTGTAGCTTCACCCAAAAGAGACACTAAAATAACACTCATCTCTATCTATCAGTAAGTAGGTATCTCACACTGGAAGCCTGTAAACAATAGCTCTGTTGTTGCTAATGGAACAAAACTTCTGTTGAAGGTGACAGGAGTTAGACGATTTAAAAGAGGGTAACAAACTCCAGAACCCTTATGCACGCACTATTGAATGCAAGTCTTTCCTGCCAGTAAGCGAGGGAACCAACAAATATTTAAAGGGACCTAGGATATCAATGTATAACAGGGAATCCTACAGCCATTCTGACCTAAAAATCTGGGAATCTGACATTCATATTAAAAATTTAGGATATCCATGATCCATATAAGGCAGGTATGGATGTGCCATATATGGCACGAGGACAGAAATATTGAACAATGCAAGCTTCCAACCTAGAAGATGAAGTTCGATTCCAATTGATTTTTTTTTTCACTTATAAACAGATAGAGAAATATATAGTCAGTTTTGACTCTGCTTTTTAAATTTAGTAAACGAGACTTATGTTAATCAAACAATTAGAACATTAGCCAGACAAAATGGGGAAAAAATCTACTATGTATTTTGCAAGCATCTATAGGGATTTCCCTTCCTGCTTAAATCTCATCCTGTGGGGAGAAAAGAAAGAATAGTTTTTACATGTTATAATCAATTCTAATTTTACATACTGGAACAATTATAACTGTAAGAGACAGAACAGATCTGCTCATTCGTTCACCTGAATTGCCCTAAGCTTCACTAGTTTTCAAGAAAGAAAAAAAAACACACAGGAGAATGCGTCAACCTCCCCCCTCCCCTGAAGTCTGCAAAACGTCCTTCACTTTTAAAGTTGCTGGCAATACAGGCAGTCACTCTCAAGTGTACACAGAACAGCTGCAGCTTAATTCAAAGAAATGAGCAAGAATATTTTCAACTCTGTAATTTGAAATGCATATGCTTATGGTTATGAAGAAATCTTCCCATTTATAGCATTAGCTAAATTAGCCAAAAATTAGCTAAAATTTTCTAATAGTCAAACAATCAACAATTTTGTATCTCTGACCTTATTTGAAACCTGGCATTAAATTGGAAGAATATGTTCTTGAAGTCACGCTAAAAGTAGTACATAAATATAAGCACTTCTTTGGCTACCATTTTCAACTAAGTGCTGTAAATCTACTCTAGCACTCTCAGCTCAGGAAACAATAATTATTTTTGGATAAAAAATGCTTATTCATATGACCTGCACCGCACAGTTAAGTCTGTGCGATGGTCTACAATAACTTGAGTTTAACAAGACTTGAAGGAGGCCTTCAAGAAGACTGCGCTTCAGTGATGGAAAGCATGAACCTTCCTACGCAGTATGCATTGCACTATGCATTTAGCCCTCTGAGAGATTTCAGGATTAAAAGACTATACTTACTACTTTTATCATTATTATTAATGAAAAATACACATGTAAAATTAGGTTTTGAACACAATGTTTTATAGTCCCTATTTGTCTCTGTGGACATATGCCATAATGGCTTTAACAGACCTTTAACACTCACAGACTAATTAATCTTTACACTCAGGACTCAGCACTGAGTTTTATTCAGTAAGGAGCAGAAAATAGCATCTGTGGATTGGGCTTGCAAGGTCCACTGCATGAATAAATTGACAGGCTACAGGAAGAGTCAGTATTAAACAGCTCCTCTCCTCCCCTCAGTACTCCTCTAACAGCCTTTGCCAGCCACTGAAGCTTCCCTTTGCAAACTTCCTACATACAATTTATTTTATTTCCTAAAGCGACTCTTTTCAACCTTACAGAGACTCAGTCTTCCAAATACAATGACAATGATAGAAAAAAATATTACAGGGACTAGATATCACTTTAAAATGTAACTGCATTTCCAACACAACCAAAGTATGCACCAGAAAATTCAGCTTTCTTATGGAGAGCACAAACGAAGCATACAAATTAATAGACCCAGCAATTCATCAGAAAAAGCTTTAGGCTTCCATTTCAAACTCAAACATGCTCTAAATATGGAAAAGCAGAGGGAAAATATTCGACTAAAAGAATGGAGAAGAGAATATACACCATGTCATTTCTTAATAGAATAAGCTCAATCCTTACTCCTGTTAAAATAATTTTAAAGAGATCGTAAAAGAACATGCATACAGGGGTAAATTTCCCTCATCTCAGGTACATGATACAGTTATAGTCAAAATACCATACTTGCAATATTGCCTTACTTTTAGCTATAAAGCCAGGCAACCAGAACACCATTTTCAGTTACAAAAAATAAAGTGGTGTTTACTAGTCAAGCTTCACTGACTGAGATTTCAAACAGATGAAATTATTACGTATTTTAATCATCTTTTCTAGTATAACTATAGGGAAACCCTGGTAACATTATGAAACTCAAGAACATATGTTTTACTCTATTAAGCTAACTTTAAGTGTAGCAAACTACTTCTTTTATAAACAAAAATATATTAGGAAACAGCCCTTGTGAACTGCAGAACAAAAAGTAGTAACAATGGCAGTACAGCACTCATTGTGGAGTCAAAAATGACTCCTTAGATTGTGGTTATATCAAGGAAGATCACAATTTAGTAACTGTATTTCTTACTATAAAGCATTTATTTTCCCTGTGCCTGCAGCAAGGTATTTGTCAGATTAGCTCTTTTTCCCTTGTAGTTGTTGGCCACTTATTTACTGAGTCTACTTTTCACAGCAAAGAGCTATTAATTAAGGTCAGTAGCAGGGCTCAAGTCTGCACTTGTTAATGGCTGGACAGACCCAAGTAAAAACATGTCTACTCCTACACCTTGGTCTATTTTCCTTATTCCCCTTGTTTTTCTTCACTCGTTGAAGCACATTTTCAGTCTCCCTTCATAAATTCCACAAAACCCTCCCTTACCAATGAGCCATATTCTGCTCTCAAGCCACCTCTAACTGATTTCTCAGCCTGGCAAAGGGAAAGGGAGGCGAATAAATCAGGAGACAAAATCCTCTTGTCTGCCATTGCTTGATCAATGGCTGCTTATGTTTTTATCTCCCCAGACATTTTCCCATTATAAAAAGGGAAGGCTAGTAATGCTCTGTGCATCAGGATATATAAAAAAAGACTTCAAAATTTAATTGGAGTTTATGGGGACTCAACCTTGTGAATTACACTGAGACAAAAAAAAAAATGAAGTCATTTCTATTTGATTTGAATCCCATTTATGTATGACAAGATCTGCTATGTTAAGAGATACTGACAATAACAGTCCAGATAAAATTGCAAGCACGTGAAACTGGCAGCTGGCTCTCTTCCCACCTACCTGCAATCCTCTCAAGTGGGGGAGGAATGCTAGCAAACCCCGCATAAATGTCCTCTCCTGTTTAAGAATTAAAAGAAACCCCAACATTAAAACGAAAAAAAAAAAAAAAAGGAATCCAGTAGATTAGTTTTGCCTATGATTAATCAGTTTCTCAAAGGTCACAATTAGGCTGGCTTCCTAATTAGAAAGACATAATGCATAGGTTTTAAAAGCAGCATGGTGTAGAAATAGCCATTCTGTGAACAGCTCTATCACATTCATCATTAGCACTATTGCATTCCTAGCCCTGTCCATAAGAAAACCGTAAGTGCAAGAAAAATGCAATTCCAGAACAAGAAAGACTAGAAAAAGCAGTTGAATAATTCCAGACTATTGGCCCACTTCATCAGAAAACACAAATAATGATCCACAACACACCACTTACATATGACTTGAAAGGTATGGATGGGCTCAAGACAGAAAAGAAAAGCTGCTCAGGGTTAAAAGAGAAACCTACCTACTACAGGCCTACTGCCACCACCTTATCTTCACTGCGATGCAGTTTTGTGGCTAGGAAAGAAAAAGCTACTGGCTTCTGTGAATTGAAAACTGTATTACATACAAGTTAAAAGTAACGTAGGACTGGATCTAGATGGTATCACATGTGCCTTGATTCCTTTTACTTCATATACGTGAAATGAAAAGAGACAGTGACCCTGGAACCTAAATTTGTTAATGGCACCTCCAAACTGGAATACTAACCTTTATTTTTTTTTTTCAGCTAGAAAAGAAACAAATGATAAATTACAACATGGAGGGCATAGCAGAGGACTCTGAATCATGTTTCTTCATGTTGTTACGTCGGTTATGGGAAAAGAAAAAGGCATTATCAAACATAATAAAATAGGTCAGATCATTTGTTCTTCACAGTACAGTGTCATTAAACTTTTCATTTATATTCAACAATTAGTTTTATTCAGAACTAACCACATTATTATTTGGAAACTTCTGAACACCATGCTCTCCCCCCTCATTCTGTGATATCGGTTTGGTAGCTGAGTGTCATTCACAGCCGTGGCTTTGATATGGGAAGAGGAGCTTGCCTTCACTGGGACTTCTGCATTGAGTTGCTACCTTAAAATGATTGATAGCCAAAATCTTTATAAAACTGATTTCTCTCTTTAAATACAACCAGGTAAAAATTTAACTGTACAAGCCCAGAAATGTTAAGAAGAAAATTTGAAGATTAAACTAATAAATATAGTTATATGGGAACTTTGGTTTTTAGAAACATAGTAGCTTAACTTCAATGTAATGGCTTCCAAAATCAATTAATGAAACTGAATTAAGTTGACTAAAATTCTGAATAAGAGTGCCCGTAAAGAGAATTAAATCAGTTTAGCCACTATTTTTAAACCACTATGATGACTTTTTTTTCGTCAGTGTCTTCATTTAGATACGCTTACAGTTTAATTTTCTTGGAGGCACTGATGATTACAAGTATTGTCTCTACATAAAACATTTTGACTTTTATGAACAGATTTTAAATTACTTATTTATGTATGGATGGGTTTGCTTTGTTTAACCATGCACATTTAAAATTACCTGGAATTCAAAATAGCTCTTGCACGCATAAAGTTCTGTGAATTCTAAAGACTTCATCAAACACTTTATAGTTCCTGAGGGGAATTCATATTTTCTTGCTTTCTGAAAATAAATGGGTCAAAGAACAAACTCCTATCCTCCATGAAGAGATGAGGCTGGGCAGCCACATATATAAACTATACTTATACTACATTTAGCATTGCCCACATTTAATCTACATCATGCTTTGCAAGTACACTGAAGTATCACACAGAGGAGAGTTGTGGAAGACACTCGTAGCCACTTGTTACCCCCCATGCTACAAACAGGAGAACAGAGCTCATCAAAGAGTGGTTGCCTGAAGATGTAGGATTATTGGCCAAAGTACAGCTAGAACTCAAAGTCTGCGTGCAAACTGTTTTATATCAAGGTTGGGTAGATAATTCTCTAGAAGGCGTATTTAATTTTGACAGCAGAGAGGTGCACCGAATTTCAGAAAAACAAACAAACAAAAACAACAACAAAAAACCTTGAAGCAAGTTGATTTTCAATAAATACAATAGAAGACTTACATTGCTTAGAAGGATGAAATAATCTGAATAACCGAGTCATGAATTCTTAGCTTTTTTTTTTTTTTTTTTGCTAAACACTGTAAATATTGCATAGGGGACTTCAAATTATACTGGCAGCAGCAATATAAATCATATAAATCAATTGTTATCAGTATCAGTACTGCAAAGAATCAAGTGCACAACAGCCCACTTGAAACAAGATTTTTTTCTCCTACACTGCAACCACAAAAGCACTCATCCACTAGAATAAATGAAAATCTCTCAGATTTAGACCAAAACACTGGCTGGAAAATTTGTACTACAGCTTCCAAATGTAGATTTATTAAACAAATGGGAAAGGGACTATACCATGCCATGGTAAATACTTTTTTCTTCCCTCATTATACAAAGACATCCATGCTCAGCTCAGGGGCTGCATTTGCTGCTACCTCTTCTTAATGGGAAGCTGATTTATGATTAGATCTCCTGACACAATGGGACATAGCAAATATGAGAGGATTTCTGTAGAGATTGTGGTAACGCTTCTTCAAAAATACCCTTCAGAGTCTCAAGAAAACTCGCTGTCTCTGGAAGAGACCCTGAATAGTGAATCCTAAGTTTAACCAGGAAGGCAAAAGTCTTCTCAAAACACACACAGTCAAGTAGTATTTACATTTTATGAGTCACCACAGTGACAAAATGAACTTTGATTCACAATGAAAGACCATAGTTGTCAGTGACTTCTGAAGTCTTATTCCTGTTTATAAGTCAGAGCTATACTCCTCCTAAGAATTTTGGCATTTTTTTTTCTTCCCTTCTTCCTTTAATTTTTGTTTCTTTTCATTTTACCTTTCACCTCTAAATTGTGAGAGTCTTGCTCATAATCCAACACGGTGTATCTTAGAGCCTACCTCTCCCATTTCTTGGACTATTTTTTCCTCTTCCCCCAATCCAGCAGTGTCAGACTTCTTTATTAAATAAATTATATTAATAAAGCTGTCAAACTGCTTGAACATGAGTAATTCCTATGTTAATAAAACCTAGTAAAAGCATGTCTTTGACTTCACCTTCATCTTTTTAAATTCTATTTTGTAACAACAAATAAAGCACTCAAGCCTTATTTTTCTAAATGATTATTACTTTTCTGTGATGGATAAAGGCAATATGTATTTGCTAGCAACACTAGAAAATTAGATGAAGGCAAGACACATGGAATTAACTGAAGTGAAATTCTCCCTTGTGATAGATGGCTTAAAGTTTCGCTTATCTGAAAAGTTTGTTAGAATCAAAATACTTTTTGGTTAGTTAAGTATCCATACTACATAGAAAACACCTAAGGAAGAAAAAACTGAAAATATTAGCTAATGTAAATAAAAATGGATTACTAATCTAAGTGCAAAAACAGTTTTTTTTTTTCCTTTTTGCTCACAATGCTATTCATGCCCTTAAGCAACTCACTTAATCTTTCTCTCACGCGCTTTGTCTGTAAAATGGGAATGAACCCAATTTAATTTATCTCAATGGTATAATATGTGAGTTAGAGTAAGACAAAAAATAACAAAATTCAAATATCTCATAATTATTTAAATAGGATTTGGTACATCAGGATGACATATAATCTCAGCTTTTATTCTTTTCAGGAAAAAAGATAACTATGAATCACTGAAAACATACATTTTTCACTCTCAAGCATTCAGCAGAGTCTTTTCTTTCCCCCATTTTATATCATTTTCAGCAACATAAAAGATGAAGTAAATGCATTTCAAGTTTTTTACCTTAGACTTTACATCTTCAGTAACTTTTCTCATTTACCACCTTTTGCTGCAAATAAACATGCATATCAAGACAAGTTCATTATCATTTAGAGGCCTGTTAAAAAGAATAAAGAATTGCACCTTAGAGTGCCCTGGATTATCTGGTTACAAAAATGAGTACTGAATAATTTTATAGTTCATAATAATTAGTATGCTTTTCTTACTTTTTAGTCAAAAAGCTTTGCCTCTTAAGTAAATAAATGCTCATTGTCAAAAATACCATCACGTTTGTTTCCCAGAAATAAGAATGCTGTCTAAATAAATAATATGACTACATAAAGAAAACTAGGATACAAATGCATTTTGGTGCTTCCATATATAGCACACCTGGGAACTATAGTTGAAAAATTACTCTTAGCATATAACAGTCCTAATTCAGAGTAAAACTCCATCTGCAACTTACAAATCTATAAAAAAAATCCATTATTAATACATTTCAAATGTTTGTATAAAACATTGGAGAATAATATATTACATTCTCCTGGAACAAATAAAACCAAGCTTAGCATATGATAGTCCTGCTGAGATGAAATTTCACATCACGTTAGCAGACTGACAGTTGCTTTACATGCAGTCCCAACGCAGAATAGTAAAATGAACAGTGTTCAAGTACATCAAAAACAGTGGTGGCCAAACAGTCACAGAATCATTGCAAGCAACTATTAATGTCACATTAAATACTGTAAAAATTACAATGGATGCTTCTTATAGTGAACTCAGATACACTGTAGATATTAATTATTAAGAGCTAAAAAAAAAAAGGCCAGAGGGGAAGAGTTATGTCTAGCTATAGCCCCTGCAGCAGCGACATACGTTAAGCTCAGTAGTCTCACTGAGTTCAGTAACAGACATGACAAACACGCAAAAACTTAGGAGGGGAAAGATATCAGAAGACCGTCCATTGACTTCAGCATTGCCTGAGCTTAAGAAGTGCACTGAGTTAGGTACTACACTATAACTCTGCATCCAGTAAACACAGATAACTCATTCTTTTCTGTGGCCTTGATATTATATTTAGAACTGCACTAAAGCTATCTATAAATCATTTTTAAGCATATTCTTCAGAATACTCGATTGTGGACATTTTACGCTGCATTTAATTATCAAGGTAGCAAAGCACAACTTCTATTAGTAGGATGAGATAATGATGGTGGAAAGTACACAATGATAAAATTGCTGTTATGACAAATTTATGTTTGGTATATTTGTTACCCATAGCTCAAATGCAATTATAAAGAAGAGTAAAATACGTGGATCTGCATTTCTTTTTTTAAATAATAAAACAAGTTGGCAACAAACGAGTAAAATCTTCCACTTGTAACACTTCAAAGAACTAATTTTTATGTTGCTTTTCATTACATGTGAATTTATAGTGTACTTTTAAATGCACTTGGAAATTTAAATAATTTTTTTAAAAATCTAATTTCCGTAAAGAGGTGGTCACAGAAATCCTTATCCTATGAAATAACAATGTCATCCTATATCATAAAGAGTATAAAGAGTCTGAACTTTCAAAGTTGAAAACACACAGTTACAAAATATTACATAAAAAAATGTATGCAGTTCACTTACTAACTGTTTCATGATTTTTTGCTTTATTTATGCCATTTTTACTTTCCTAGTCTCCAATTTTCTTTTTGATCCAAATCACTTTTGAAAGTTCTACCATGATTTTCTGGAAAACAGACAAACAAGATCTCAAAGTAACATAAAAAACAATGCTCTTCTCACCCACCAGCAAGACATGTTGGAACTTCATCCAGCTATGAAAACAAAAAACTAGTCTTCACATGGGTGCTCTCCCCCATGGGCAACCTTAGCAGGTCCAGTTTTAAGTTCAGAGTATTTTAATCTACTGGCATTTCAGTGGGCAACTTATATCTATACCATAGAACATACAATGACCTGGAAGGTGAAATCATCACAATTACTTCATAATATTTTGATATTTTGTTTGATGCCTCAATATTCTATAATATACATTCTTTGCTGGCAAAAATTGGAAAAACACATAGTGCTTGTGAGACATTTGATTCTGTTCATCACTTGAGCATTCCTCTTAAATTCCTATTTAATGATCTAATTAATTCATAGTCAATAAGGAAAGCTTTTTCCTGCGTTCTACTTAGTTGGGCAGAACTGTTTTCCAAGATGCCAGCAAGCATCCAGCTGCCCCACAGCCCACACCCCGGTACCCTGCCATCACACCTGCAAATCTGATCGCAGCACGCTGCTGCGCTCATTGGTGACTCCAGGCAAGTTGCTTCCCCTTGCCTCATTCCTCCTTTCTCACATAATGATTTCTACAGTTCCTGTTTATAAAAGCCCTCTCATGCTCACAGGCAAAGCCTGCTATGTTAAAAACTACACACTATTGTGAAAATTGTACATTTAACATATGGTTATTTTGCAGTCTTGTACATCTCATATAGATGGGAACTTGACTATAATGGCATTTCAGAACAACTGCCAGTTACCAGTGCTTTTTCCTTCAGTCAGTCTATGGTTTGAAAACATTAAATAACCACTATATGGCAATATGAATTTGAGAGCTTTTGTCCCTCAAGAGCTGATATTGTATTTGCATTTGTAGCCTACACACTTCTTAAGGACACCACTGAACTCAGGAATTACTAAAAAGGCTTTGTACTGAGCTAGGATTTCTTAAGGAAAGCCATTTTCCACTTTTTTTTTTTCTCTCCAAATTAACACAAAAGCCAAATGACAATTTAAGAGTGCTGGCAGCAAGATTGTTTGGAAAAGCTCATTAGCTCTTCTTAATTTGGAAATTCACAAGCTGAAGAAGAAAAGACGGAAATGTGTGTTCTCTCTTTCTCACAGTATGTCTCTTCCATTGTGCTGAATATACTGAGGGTAACAGGGACATATCTGAATTTGGGAGCTAAATATGGTTCAGTTGCGTCACCTTCAGGTAAATAAAGCCAACCAGATACATTTCAGCCATCCTTAAAGATAGGTTGTGTGATATGTATTAAGAGCAGAAGAAGAATTAGAAGTTTGAACACCATTGTATTTGCCACCACCACCCCTAACTTCCTCTGGCTTGGTCCGTGGAAACCTCTGGGAACACGGTCTCCCTCGTGCCTTTCTCCTGACATTGTCAGATAATGCTTCCCAGGTTGTACAATAGATCATCTGTTTTCCTGGCTTACACTTCCCAAAACTAACACATATTTCTGACCATGGAGGAAGACACCCCAACCAGAGAGTGAAGGAGGAGGAGTTACAGCAGAAGGCTGGCAGGGCAGGTTTCTGGTGCAGCTGCACAGTTCAGCCTGCGGCCCGTCAGATCCCAGCTGCCTCACACTTTCATGCCACTTCTCTCTCAGCCTCCCTCTTCCCAGCTGCTCCCCTCCCCAATACCCTTTGTTAATCCTTTTCCAATCCTCAGGCCCCACCTTCCCTGTCCCAGAGGTCGGGTTGCCATATTCTGCTTGGCACGTTCTGTTCGGCCTGGACGCTGTCCTGGCCTACTCTGTACTTCACCCTGCTCCCGCTGCTACACATGGGCACCTTTCCCTGCCTGCCCAAAGAGCTGCACAGCCACGCTGAAGCCCCCACACCTCTTCCTGGCTTTCTCCTCTTCTCCTTCACCTAACAACAGCCTAGGGGTGGCAGGGGTTCAGAGCTGCCTCCTGAGGTCACAAGAAGAAAGCAGTACACCTGCAGGGCCTGGCCCCAGCCTCACCCACCGCTCTGCCCTGTCCCCCACGATCTGGGGGGTGCCCACTCTCACAGGCAGCACCAAGGCACACAGTATTTGCCTGCACTGCTGAAAGTACCTGTGTCACTAATCATCTTCAGGGTACTGACTCCATCTCCACCCATGCTATTGGCTTCCCTAGTTATATTTTAATTCTGTCTGTAGCAATTCCTCTACACAGGCAAGAAACAAAACCCAACCTTGTATTATCATGGCCAGCTGATGCTCCTGAGCTGTGCAGAGCAATGCCACTTGGCACCATATTACTCATCCTTTCCCTTTCCCAGCTGGTTTAGCTTCACTAGGAAGTGTTGTTTTATGGGATTTTAAAAGCCTCTATCTGCAAGAATCAATCTGCACTGGTTACGTGCCCTTAAGAAAGGACAACTAGCAACAACTATCATGAAAAAATCATGGAACTGGTTGTTGAATGCAGGGGAAAAAATACACAAATGCATTCAAAATATTTGCCAAGAATCAAAAGATTCTTACAAAGAATTCCTTAAGAGAAAAAAAATATAAAATTGACACTACCACCTGCATATCCAAAAATATCTGCAGATTTCAACAGAAACATAAAATTTCAAGCATAACAGACTCCTTGACAGTAAGACAAGAAGCCACTTTCTACAAGTACCTTCTCTCTCCCCTCATCAGCATTTCAGATTACGCTGTATGTTAATTTACAGCCTCAAGTCATCAGAGGTTTAAGATAGCCCATATAAAGATGTTTTTAAGCGGAACACAAGGAAGTTAAATGATAAGGATACACAGTTTGCCCTCCTACACAATAAGGTCTACTTAGTACTTTGGCTGCTCAAACTGCTATCAGGCTTCCTTTCTATGTTTAAAAAAACAAGCTTGTTTGCTTTGTGGCCGCCAAA
>NW_026109740.1:0-33347 GCF_013377495.2 Cygnus atratus
AGGGGGATATGGGGGACACAGGGGACATGGGGATAAGGGGATATAGGGACAGGGGGACATGGGGACAGGGGGATATGGGGGACACAGGGACATGGGGACATGGGGGATAAGGGGATATAGGGACAGGGGGACATGGGGACGGGGGGATATGGGGGACAGAAGGATGGGGGATATGGGGACACGGGGACACAGGGACATGGGGACACGGGGACAGGCCCTTACCTCCGTCCTGTGTCCGTGCCCGCCCGGTGCTGGCCCCGCAGGCGGGGGGGTGACGGGGAAAAGGGGCCGGGGGCCGGGGGCCGGGCGCTGGTGGCCGCCGGTGGCCATTGGTGGCCCCGGGCGCGGGGGCCGGTGGCACCCGGCCCTACAGAGGCTGGCGCAGACTCAAAAGGCTCGGGGTGGGGGGGGCCTGTGGGATTGGGAGGGGGGGGGCACAAGCAGGGGACCGTCCCAGGGTGGGGAAGGGACCCCAAAAATGGGCCCTGGGGGGGGGGGGGGGGGGGGGGGGGGAGCAGGGATGGGGGGGCACCACTGGAAATGGGGGGCAAGAGGTTGGGTTGGGGGGGCAGGGTGTAAGGACCCCCCCCTCCCCTGGCACCATGGGGTCCCCCCAGCACCCAAAGACCCCACCAGACCCCCCAGCACCCCCCCAGGACCCCCCCAGCCCCATAGGACCCCCCCCCGGCATCACCAGCACCCCATAACCTCCAGACCCCCCCCCAGCACCCCAGGACCCCCCCCCAGCACCCCAGAAACCCCCCCAACAACCCTGGACCCCCCCCACCAGCACCCCCACAACTTTTGGACCCCCCCCCCCAGCACCCCCAGCACCCCTCCAGCACCCCCAGGACCCCCCCAGCACCCTTAGGACCCCCCCCTCCCGGTGCTGACTCAGCACGTCCCGCATGGGGGTGGCGTGGGGGGGGGGGGCAAGAATGGGGCGATTCACAGCGGGGGGGGGAAGGAATTTGGGAGGGCGCCGGCCTGGCGGGAGGAGCACCCAAGGGTGCTGCGTGCCCCGCCTCCCCCCCCCCAAACCAGGGACATCCCAAGGACACCCCCCCCCGCAAACTGGGGACCTCCCTCCCAAACTGGGACCCCCCCCCAAACTGGGATTTCCCCCCCCCCAAGCTGCCCCCCCCTTGCCAACCGGGGGCCTCCCCTGATTGGTCGGTTGCGGATCCTCATTTGCATATAGGGCGGGGCGGGGTGCGGGGACTTCGACGGGGCCCCGTAGGAATCCCGGCCCCATAGGAGTCCCCGGAGCCATATAGGAACCCCCCCAGTCCCATAGAAACCCTCTTCCAGCCCCATAGTAGACCCCTGGCCCCATAGGACAACCCCCGGACCCTATAGGAACCCCTACAGCCCTATACAAACCCTCCCCTCCCATCCCGTAGGAGCCCCCCCAGCCCTATGGGAGCCCCCTGCTGACCCTATAGAAACCCCCTGGCAACCCTACAGCCCTATAGGAACCCTCCCAGCCCTATAGTAACTCCCCCAACCCTATAGGAACCCCCCACAAACCTACAGCCCTGTAGGAACCTTCCCAACCCTACAGCCCTACAGGAACCCGCCCAGCCCTATAGGAATCCCCCCAGCCCTATAGCCCTATAGGAACCCCCCCAAACCTACAGCCCTATAGGAACCCCCACAGCCCTACAGTCCTGTAGGAACCCCCGCCCAGCCCTACAGGAACCCCCTTCCAGCACTATAGCCCTACAGGAATCCCCCAAGCCCTATAGGAACAACCAGCCCCGCCCCCCAACCCTACAGTCCTATAGGAACCCTCCCAGCCCTATAGCCCTACGGGACACCCCCCAGCCCTACGCGCCCCCCCCCCCCCCGCCATATAGCCCTATAGGAACCCCCCCTCAGCCCTACAGGACCCGCCCCAGCCCTATAGGAGCCCCCCAGCCCTACGGGACGCCCCCCAGCCCTATGGGACCCCCCCAGCCCTATGGGACCCCCCCCCAGCCCTACAGGACCCCTCCCCAGCCCTATAGGACCCCCCCCCAGCCCTACAGAATCCCCCCCACCCCACCGCCACCCTCCCTGTCCCCACGGGACCCCCACCCCCGGCTCCAAGCGCCCCCTCCACGAGGGCCGAGACCCCGAGGGAGCAAACCAGCGACCCTTTATTGTCACCGGGGGGGTGGCCGGGGGGGGCCACCACGTCCCCGCCGTCCCCTAGGCCTTGGGGTAGTGGCCGCAGACGTAGACGCCCTTCCCGTCGTACTCCGAGGTGTGGAGGCAGCGGAGCAAGAAGTGGCCGAGGTCAGTGCTTGGAGATGACACGAGAGCCACCGACGGTGGCACCCACGGACACCGTGTAGTCCCCGGTCAGCGGCTGGTCGTCTGCATGGGGACGGGGACATGCCGTGGAACCGCGGTGCCACCACCACCGAGCACGCCCTCGGGTAGTGTCACCCTGGCGGTGGCAGCAGGTACGGGGGGTGGGGGACGCCCAATGGCTCCGTGCCACCACCCGATGTCACCAAGATGGTGGCATCTCCATGTATGGTTGAGGCCACCCAAGAGCTCCATGACACCACCCAATGTCATTGGACCACCCAATGTCACCCAGATGGTGGCATCTCCATGTAGGGTTGGGGACACCCAAGAGCTCCATGACACCACGCAACATCATTGGGTTGGTGGCATCTCCATGTAGTGTTGGGGACACCCAATAACTCCATGAAACCACCCAACGTCACCAAGATGGTGGCATCGGCACATGGGGTTGGGGACACTCAATGGCTCCGTGCCACCAACCAATATCACCAAGATGGTGGCAGCATCTCCATGTAGGGTTGAGGACACCCAATGCCACCACCCAACGTTACCGCAATGGTGGCATCGCCACATAGGGTTAAGGACACCCAATAACTCCATGCCACCACCCAATATCACTTCACCCAATGTCACCGCAATGGTGACACGACCACGTAGGGTTGGGGACACCCAATGCCACCACCCAACGTCACCGCGACGGTGTCACCACCCACCCCCGCCACCTTGGTGCCACCCAACGCCACCTACCTGGCTGTTTGTCACTGTGATGGTGGCCCCACCATGACATGTTGAGATCCCCCCCCCCTTGTCCCCTTGTCCTCCCCCGTGTCCCCAGGTGTCCCCACGCACCAGCGATGTGCGGTGGCATCACGGCCACGCAGTCCAGCCCCGAGTCCTGCAGCACCCGGTGCATGCGGATGTGGTCCTCGGTCACCGGCAGCAGCCGGGGTGGCACCTTCTGGAGGTCCCACAGCAGGAAGGCTACGGGGTGGGGACACGGGGACACAAAGGGACAATGAGGGGGAGGTCACCGGGGGGGTGTCCCCAAGGGGGGACGCAGCGGGGGGGCCGCTCACCAGACAGGCAGGCCACCACCTTGCGGACGCCGTGGGCCTTCATGGCGGCCACGATGTTCTTGGTGCCCTCGGACATGACGGTGGTGGGGCCTGGGGGGGACAGGGTGACAATATTTGGGGGGGGGGGGGACACATGTGGGGAGGGGCACGGGGGTAGTGAGGGAGGGTACGGGGGGGCTGTGGTGCAATGGGGGGGCAGGGGGTGGTGATGGGGACACACGGGGGTGATGGGGACACAGGGGGGGATGAGGACACGGGGGGATGAGGACACGGGGGGCAATAGGGGCCCATGGGGACACGTGGGGCCAATGGGGACAAAGGAAGGGCGATGGGGACACAAGGGACAATGGGGACACAAGGGGCAACGGGGAGGCAGGGGGGCAATGGGGACACTTGGGGACAATGGGGACATAGGGGGGCAATGGGGACACGTGGGGACAACAGGGACACGGGGGCAATAGGGATGCATGGGGGCAATGGGGACACAGGGGGACAATAGGGAGATAGGGGGGCAATGGGGACACGGGGGGGCAACGGGGACACAGGGCTGGGGTCCTTGGGGCACTGGGGACACACGGGGGTGGTGGGGACACAGGGGACAGGGTGCGGGGTCCTGTGGCGCAGTGGGGACACAGGAACGGGGTCCCTGGGGTGATGGGGACATTGGGGGGGGGGAGCACAGGGACAAGGACCCCCAGGGAAATGGGGACACTGGGGGGGATCCTTGGGGATAATGGGGATATGGGGGGGACACAGGGGCCCTGGGGACACGGAGGGGGGGGTCCTTGGGGTAAGGGGGACACGAGGGGGGACACAGGGGCCCTGGGGACACGGGGGGGGGGGGGTCCTTGGGGTAAGGGGGACACGGGGGGGGGACACAGGGGCCCTGGGGACACAGGGGGGGTGGTCCTTGGGGTAAGGGGGACACAGGGACAGGGTCCTTGGGGTATTGGGGACATGGGGTTGGGGGTCCTTGGGCAATAGGGGGTGCAGGGACAGGGATCCCCATGGTAATGGGGACGCTGGGGCTGGGGGGTCCTTGGGGTATTGGGGACACAGGGGACATGGGGGGGACATGGGGCCCTGGGGACATAGGGTGGGGGTCCTTGGGGTAATGGGGGCACAGGGACCCTCAGGGTGATGGTGACACGGAGGGGGGAGTCCTTGGGCAATAGGGACACAGGGACAGGGACCCCCCAGGGTAACGGGGACACAGAGGGGGGGGTCCTCGTCCGGCTTGGGGACACAGGGGGGGGGTGGCAGGGCGTTCCCGTACCCAGGTCGTTGCGGGTGCCGAGGATGATGACGACGGCGTCCTGGCCCCGCACGGCCTCGGCCACGTCGGCGGGCTCCAGGACGTCGCCCACCACCACCCGGGCCGGGGGGGGGCCCTGGGGGGGCAGGCGCCCGGGGTCCCGCACCAGCACCGTCACCGTGTACCCTGGGAGGGGGGAGGGGGGGAGACAGCGGGGCCGTGACTCAGCATTTCGGGGCATGACTCAGCACTGCTGCCGCTGCGGCCCCGTAAGCCTATTCCGGGGGAAACAGGGGGGGAAATAGGGGGGAATGGGGCTGGGGGGCTGCGTGGGAGCCCTATAGGGTCCTCCCGCCCTATAGCAGCAGCGTCTGCCCCATAGCGGCTCCACGTGCCCTATAGGGGCTGTATTTGCTGCAGGTGAGCTGTGTTGGCCCCATAACGGCTCCGTCTGCCCCATATCGGCTCCGTCTGCCCCATATCAGCCCTGCCTGTCCCATACAGGCTCTATCTGCCCCGTACAGGCTCTATCTGCCCCGTACAGGCTCCATCCACCCCACAGAGGCTCCCTCTGTCCCCGACGGATGGGCTGCTTCTGCCCCACAGGGGCTCCCTCTGCCCCATACAGGCTCTACCTGCCCCATACGGGCTCTATTTACCCCATACGGGCTCTATTTGCCCCATACGGGCTCTATTTGCCCCAGCCAACCTCTAACTGCCCCATACAGGCTCTAACTGCCCCATATAGGTTCTATCTGCCCCATATAGCTCTGTTTGCCCCATACAGTCCCTAACTACCCCATACAGCCCCTAACTGCCCCATACAGTCCCTAACTACCCCATACAGCCCCTAACTGCCCCATACAAGTCCCTAACTGCCCCATACAGCCCCTAACTGCCCCATACAGGCCCTAACTGCCCCATACAGCCCTAACTGCCCCATACAAGTCCCCAACTACCCCATACAGCCCCTAACTGCCCCATACAAGTCCCTAACTGCCCCATACAGGCCCTATACACCCCATATGGGCTCCGGCTGCCCCACACAGCCCACAACCAGGACCCCCCCACCCCATTAACACCCGTCCCATGTCCCCAGTGGCCCCGTCCCCAATGTCCCCGTCCCGACCCGGGAGGGAGAGGGGCTGGGGGCTGGGGGCGCCACCCATGGGTGCTGCCCCCCCCCCTTTACCGCCATCCAGAGCCTGGCTCAGGGTGGCCAGCCCGGTCCTGCCGGTAGCCCCGAAGATAGCGATGTTCCTGCAGGTGGCCATGGTGGCCCTGGGGTCGCCACCACCCCTCAGGCCCCCCCATCCACCCCCCCGCCTCGCTCCACCCCCGGGGGGGCGGCCGCGGAGCAACGGCCCCGCCCCGGGAGCAGCCGGGGGCCGGAGGAGCCGGGGGGGCGGTTACCTGCCCCGGGGCATGCACCGAGCCCTGCTCCGTGCACCCCCAGTTTGCACCACCCCGGTACGTGCACCCCCAGTTTGCACGACCTCCCCCGGTGCATGCACCCCCCGGTTGCACAACCCCGGTTGTGCACCCGGTGCACGCACCCCCCAGTTTGCACAACCTCATTTGTGCATGCCTGGTGCATGCACCCCCAGTTTGCACAGCCCCAGCCCGTGCACTATATGGCCCTGCTCTGTGCACCCCCTGTCTGTGCACCCCCAGCGCATGCACCCTGGTTTGCATGACACCATTGTGCACCCCTGGTTTGCACGGCCCTCGTTTGTGCACCCCAGGCCTGTAAAACCCTGGTTTGCATGACGCCAGCCTGTGCAACCCTGGTGCACGCAACCCTGGTGCACCCACCCTGGTCCATACACCCTTGGTTTGTACAAACCGTTTGTGCACCCCCAGTTAGTGCACCTCTGGTGCGTGAACCCCCAGTTTGCACATCTGCATCTGTGCCCCCCTGTTCGTGCCCCCGCAGTTTGCACAGCCCTACTTTGTACACCCCTGGTGCGTGCACCCCCAGTTTGCACGCTCCCATCCATGCACCCCCAGTTTTCATGGCCCTGGTTTGTGCACCCCCAGTTTGCACGGCCTTGCTTTGTACACCCTGGTGCATGCACCTGCAGTTTGCACACCCCTGTTTGTGCACCCCCAGTTTGCATGGCCCTGCTTTGTGCACCCCTGGTGCATGCACCCCCAGTTTGCACTCTCCCATTCATGCACCCCCAGTTTTCATGGCCCTGGTTTGTGCACCCCCCACTCGTGCACCCGCAGTTTGCACGGCCTTGCTTTGTGCACCCTTGGTGCATGCACCTGCAATTTGCACACCCCCATTCGTGTACCTCCAGTTTGCAGGGCCCCAGTTTGTCCACCTCTGGTGCACGCACCCACAGTTTGCACATCCACAGTTTGCACACCCCTGTTTGTACACCCCCAGTTTGCACACCCCTGTTTGTGCACCCCCACTTTGCATGGCCTTGCTTTGTGCACTCTGGTGCATTCACCTGCAGTTTGCACAACCCCTGTTTGTGCACCCCTGGTTTGCACAGCCCCCGTTTGCGCACCCCTAGTGCATGCACCCCCAGTTTGCAAATCTGCATTTGTGCACCCGTTTGTACACCCTGGTGCATGCACCTGCAATTTGCACACCCCCTTTCGTGCACCCCCAGTTTGCACGGTCCCCGTTCGTGCCCCCCCACTTTGCACACCCCCCGGTTTGTGCCCCCCCCCCCCCCCCCCGTTTTGCACGGCCCCCCCCCCTTTGTCCCCCCCCTTTTACCGGCGGCAGCCCCCGCCCCCCTCCCTCCCGGTGCAGCACCGATGGGGGGGGGGTACGGGGGGGGGGGGGGCGGTGCAGCACCGGCGTGATTTTGGGGTGGGGGGGTCACGGGGGGGGGGGGGCAGCCCCGGGATTGGCTGCCGGGGTGGGGGCGGAGCTTGGGGCGAGCCGGGCGGCTCCGCGGCGGCGGCCCCGGGAGCGCAGCCCCCCCCCCCCCGGTAAGTGCCCCCCCCCTCCTGTAATTGCCCCCCCCCCTTTCCCATCCCACCCTGTGGGGGGGGGGCACAGCACCGGGGGGCTCCCCCCGACCCGCTTTTTTCCCTTCACCCCCCCCCCCCCCCCCCCGGTGCGGACGTGCTGGGGGATGCTGGAAGCTGGCGGGGGGGGCTCCTGGGGGAGGGGGGGGCACCGGAGGCCCCCCCCCGGTGCCAAGGTAGCGGCGGGGGGAGGCTCCGGGGGGGGGGGGAGCGGGATCCCCGGGGGGGTCCCTCAAGGTGACCGCGGGGAGGGCCGGATCCTGCGGGGAAGGGGGGGAGGGAAGGGGGGGAAGCGCGGGGGGGGCACTATGGGGTGCTGGGGGGGCTCTATGGGGTGCTGGGGGGGCTCTGGGGGGGGCTGCTTGGGGTTTTGGGGGGACTGCAGGGGGGCTGAGGGGGCCCTTGGGGGTCAGGGGGGGCTGTGTGGGATGCCGGGGGGGCTGTATGGGATTTGGGGCGGGGGGCTACAGGGGGGCTGGGGGTCTCTATGGGGTGCTGGGGGGGCAGCAGGGGTGCTGGGGGCGGTTCTATGGGATTTTGGGGGTGCTGCAGGTGGGCTGAGGGGTCTCTGGGGGATGCTGGGGGGGCTATATGGGGAGCTGGGGGGGCTGCATGGGGTGCTGGGGGGTCTCTATAGGAATTTTGGGGGGGTTTCCATGGGATTTGGGGGGGTCTCCATGGGATTTTGGTGGGTCTCTATGGGGTGCTGGGGGGCTGTAGGGGCGTTGAGAGGGGTCTCTGAGGGATGCTTTGGGGGGGCTGCAGGGTTTGCTTTTCGGGAGGGCTGCACCAGATGCTCGGGGGTACCTAGGATGATGTGGGGGGGCTGCTGGGAGGCAGTTAGGGTGAGGGGGGCTGTGGGGTCCCCCATTGCCCCCTCCCCCCAACACCCCACAACTGGGGTGCGGAGGAGCCCCCCTTAATCCCAAAGGGAAAGGGGGGCACAACGGATGGACGGACGGACGGACAGACGGGGACATTTCGGGGGTCCCGCACCCCCCCACGACCCTATCAACCCCCCCTAATAAAAAAAAAACCCTAAACCCCCCCAGATGGCGACCGAGGTGGACACCATGGAGGTGCAGCAGAACAACAACGGCCCCTGGGAGGGTCCCGACCCCACGGCCACCGCCAAGCTCTTCGAGTGCTCCCGCATCAAAGCCTTGGCTGGTGGGACCCTGCCCAGCACCCATGGGTGCTCCTGGGGGGGTTGGTGGGATTGGGGAGGGTCCGATGGATTATTTGTGTCCCCCCCCCGGGGTAGACGAGCGGGACGCGGTGCAGAAGAAGACCTTCACCAAGTGGGTCAACGCGCACCTCGCCCGCGCCTCGTGCCGCGTCGGGGACCTCTACGCCGACCTCCGCGACGGCTACGTCCTCACCCGCCTCCTCGAGGTGCTCTCCGGGGAGCAGCTGGTGAGAAATGGAGTCACCCCGGCACCCCCTTGCCCCAAAAAGTCACCCCCAACTCTTCCCATCTATCCATCGCCCCCTTCCCATCCGTCCATCGCCCCAAGACCCAAGCGGGGCTCCAACCATCTCCGTAGGGTTCTTGGTGGAGCCTTGGCAGTTTTTTGGGGGAGATTGGGGGTGTTGGGGGGTTGTGACCCCCCCTCTTTATTTTTGGGGTGTCAGCCCAAGCCGACGCGGGGCCGGATGCGGATCCACTCTCTGGAGAACGTGGACAAGGCGCTGCAGTTCCTCAAGGAGCAACGGGTGCACCTGGAGAACGTGGGCTCGCACGACATCGTGGACGGCAACCACCGCCTGACCCTCGGCCTCATCTGGACCATCATCCTCCGCTTCCAGGTGGGCTGGCTGGGGGAGGGGTCCCCTGGATTTGGGGACGGGGTCCCCAGCCCCGGTGGCAGTGCCCCATTGGCTTCATCCAGATCCAGGTGATCAAGATCAAGACCGAGGACAACCGCGAGACACGCTCGGCCAAGGACGCGCTGCTGCTCTGGTGCCAGATGAAGACAGCAGGGTGAGTGGTGGCACCGTCCCCATGCCAGGATGGGTCCTCCCCCCCCCCCCAAAAAAAGGGGTGACCCTCCCCTTTCTTCCCACAGGTACCCTGAGGTGAACATCCAGAACTTCACCACCAGCTGGAGGGACGGGCTGGCCTTCAACGCGCTCATCCACAAGCACAGGTCGGCCACGGGGGTGGGGGCTCCTCTGTGGGGTTGGTGGTTTTTTTTTGGGGGGGGGGGGGTGACACCCCAAAATTGGGCTCCACGTGGCTGTGTCCCGATTGCAGGCCGGATCTCATCGACTTCCACAAGCTGACCAAGTCCAACGCTACCTACAACCTGCAGCAAGCCTTCAACACAGCCGAGCAGCAGCTGGGGCTCAGCAAGCTGCTGGACCCCGAGGGTAGGGACGGGACGGGACGGGATGTCCTCGTGTCCCTGCTGCTGCTGGGGGACTCCGTCTGTCTGTCCATCCACCCATCTGTCCACCCATCCATCTATCCATCTCTTCATCCATCCATCTACATATCTGTCCATCCATCTGTCCATCTGTCTGTCCATACATCCATCTGTTCTTCCATCCATCTATGTATCTGTCCATCCATCTGTCCATCTATTTGCCCATCCATCTGCCCCATCTGTCTACCCATCATCCATCCACCCATCTGTCCGTCTGTCTATCCATTTATCCATCTCTTCATCCATCCATCCATCTGTCCATCCGTCCATCCGTCCATCCACCTGTCCATCCATCCGTCTGTCTGTCTGTGTGGGGTGCGAGGTCTTCTCCACCCGCCCACCCCAACCTCATCCAACCCATCCTCCTCAACCCATCGCTCGCTCCTGGTTAATTCCTCCCGGCTTTGTTTGCTGCCCCCAAGGACTTCTTCAGCCCGGGGATGGGGGGGGGGGGGGGGGGTGCATTTTGGGGGCCGGGGGGCTCAGGGACGGACGCTTCGCTGCCTGGCAGATGTCAACATGGAGGACCCTGACGAGAAGTCCATCATCACCTACGTGGTCTCCTTCTACCACTACTTCTCCAAGATGAAAGCGCTGGCCGTGGAGGGGAAGCGCATCGGGAAGGTGGGCGTCGAGGTGTCCCTGTGTCACTCCGTGGGGTGCTGGACCCCCAACCCCACGGGGAGCCCCCTCCTGTGCTCCATGGTGGGCTCCGTCCGTGGCTCCGTGAGGTGCCCCAGCCCAACAGGTGCTGGGTGGTGTCCCACGGGATGCACCCCAAACCTTGCACAGTTGCTTGAGGGTTGCAGGATGCACCCTTGCACCATGCATGGTTCCTCGAAGGGTTGCAGGATGCACCCCTGCACCACACGTGGTTGCTTGAGTGCCACAGGTGCACCATTGCACCATGCACGGCTGCTTCGGGATTGCAGGATGCGTCCTTGCACCACATATGAGTGCTCGAGGGGTTGCAGGATGCACTCCTGCAGCATGCAAGGTTGTTCAAGGGGGTTGCAAAATGCAACCCTGCACCACGCATGGTTGCTTGAGGGCCACAGGTGCACCATTGCACCATGCGTAGTTACTTCAGGATTACAATATGCATCCTTGCACCATGCATGGTTGCTCGAGGGGTTGCAAAATGCACCCCTGCACCACATGTGGTTGTTTGAGGGTTACAGGTGCATGCTTGCACTGTGCACAGTTGCTTCAGGATTGCAGGATGCATCCTTGCACCATACACGGTTGCTCAAGGTGTTGCAAGATGCACCCCTGCACCGTGCATGATGGCTCAATGGGTTGCAGGATGCACCCTTGCACCACGCATGGTTCCTCAAGGGGTTGCAGGATGCAACCCTGCACCACATGTCATTGCTTGAGGGCCACAGATGCACCCTTGCACCATGCACAGTTGCTTCAGGATTGCAATATGCATCCTTGCACCATGCATGGTTGCCTCGGGGGGTCTGTGGGAAGCCCCCCCAAGCTGTGCACGCCCCTGCACCCAGGTGCTGGATCAGGCCATGGAGATTGAGGCCATCATCGAGCGGTACGAGGCACTGGCGGCCGAGCTGCTGGCCTGGGTGCAGCACACCGTCACCATCATCAGCAACCAGAAGTTTGCCAACTCCCTCACCGGGGTGCAGCAGCAGCTCCAGGCCTTCACCGCCTTCTGCACCCTGGAGAAACCCGTCAAGTGAGGGTCCCGGGGAGGGGACGAGGGTGGGGGGGACAAGGTCGGGGGCCACATTCTGACCTTCTGCTGCCCACCCCATGAAAGGTTCCAGGAGAAGGGGAACCTGGAGGTGCTGCTCTTCACCATCCAGAGCAAGCTGCGGGCCACCAACCGCAAGCTCTACGTCCCCAGCGAGGGCAAGAGCATCTCCGACATCAACAAGGTTCTGGTGGGACGGGAGTGAGGTGTCCCCACAGGGGACCCTTGGGGCGAAACCCCGTTGCAACCCCTCCCCCTTGTAGGCTTGGAGCTGCCTGGAGAAGGCAGAGCACGAGCGGGAGGTGTCGCTGCGCAACGAGCTGATCCGGCAGGAGAAGCTGGAGCTGCTGGCCCAACGCTTCGACCACAAGGCGGCCATGCGGGAGACGTGGCTGAACGAGAACCAGCGGCTGGTGTCGCAGGTGGGGGGGCTCAACGGGGACCCCCCCACACACCGGGAAAAAGAGGGGGAGGGACACGTGGTTCTGGATGCTGGGTGGGGTTGGGGTTCTTGGGGAGAACGGTGGGGCTGGCGTCAGTGGGTTCCTGGTGGGCACCCCGAGGGCCAAGGTCATGCCAAGGGTTGGTGATGGCCAATCATAGATTGATTTTGGTTGGAGAAGACCCCAGTGGCCAAGTCCAACCAGCAACCAGTGTTCCCAGTCTGGTGGGACGTCCCCATGGGGTCCTGCTCTTCAGTGCAGGGGCCAGGGTCATCCCAAGGGTTGGTGATACCCAAGGGTAGGTTCATTTTGGTTGGAGAAGACCTCAATGGCCAAGTCCAACTACTAACCAGTGTTCCCAGCTTGGCGGGACATCCCCATGGGATTCTGCTCGCCAGTGTGATGCACCAAGACCACCACAAGGGTTGACATTGCCCAAGGATAGATTCCTTTTGGTTGGAGAAGACCTTCTAGGTTATCAGGTCCTACCATCAGCCAGTGCTCCCAGCTTGGTGGGACGTCCCCATGGGGTTCAACTCTTCAATGCAATGCACCAAACCCATCCCAAGGGTTGGTGATGCCCAATCATAGACTGATTTTGGTTGTAGAAGACCTCGGTGGTCAAGTCCAACCATCAACCAGTGCTCCCAGCTTGGTGGGACGTCCCCACGGGGTCCAGCTCTCCTAGGTGGGGGGCCCACCTTCCTTACAACATCTCCCCCCACCCCAGGACAACTTTGGCTACGACCTGCCGGCGGTGGAGGCGGCCATGAAGAAGCACGAGGCCATCGAGGCTGACATCTCCTCCTACCAGGAGCGCATCCAGGTGGTGGTGGAGCTGGCTCTGGAGATGGAGTCCGAGGGCTACTACGACACCAAGCGCATCAGCGCGCAGAAGGACAACATCCTGCGGCAGTGGGGGCTGCTGACCGAGCTGGTCCGCGCCCGCCGTGCCCGCCTCGAGCAGAACTTGGCCCTGCAGAAGATATTCCAGGAGATGGTCTACATGATCGACTGGATGGAGGAGATGCAGGTAGAGCCGGGGGACGCCGGGCATCCCCAAGGAGGACGCGAACTCCAGACCCCATTGGCTTCGCCCCCCATTCCCTAGGTGCTGCTGGTCTCCAAGGACTTGGGGAAGCACCTGCTGGAGGTGGAGGACCTGCTGCAGAAGCATGGGCTGCTGGAGGCCGACATTTCTGCCCAGACCGAGCGGGTTCAGGCACTCAATGCCGCCGCGCTCAAGTTCTCGGAGCTGGAGGGTAACGGGGACCACCAGGGTGGGGGCCACTGGGTTGGATGCCACCAGGTTGGGTGCCAACAGGTTGGGTGTCACCAGGTTGGTTGCCACCAGGTCACTGGGTTGGATGCCAAGAGGGTAGGTGCCACCACGCTGGTTGCCCCCAGGTTGGGTTCCACCATGTTGGGTGCCACCAGGATGGGTGCCATCAGGTTGGGTGCCACCAGAGGGGCTGAGCACGGGGTTAGGACCTTCCTTGCTAAGTCATCTTCTCCTGCCCCAGGCTACCAGCCCTGCGACCCTCAGATCATCTGCAACCGGGTGAACCACGTCCAGACGTGCCTGGAGGAGCTGGGGGAGATGGCGGCCAAGAGGCGCAAGGAGCTGGAGGACTCGCGCCAGCTCTGGGCCTTTTTCCAGGAGATGGAGGAGGCCGAGGCATGGATCCGCGAGAAGGAGCAGATCTTGGCCGCCAAGACGTGTGGCCGGGACCTGAGCAGCGTGCTGACGCTGACCACCAAGCACAAGAGCATGTTGGGCGAGCTGGGCAGTCGGCGGGCGCTGCTGCACCAGACCATGAAGCGGGGCGAGCAGATCCTGGCCAAGAAGAGGTTCAGCCCCAGCGGGATCCAGGAGAAGATCCGAGAAGTCCGCCTGCGCTGGAAGAAGCTGGAGGAGGTGACGGGGCTGCACCAGCAGCGGCTGCAGGAGGCCCTCAACTTCTTTCAGTTCAGCGCCGAGACGGACGACCTGGTGGCCTGGCTGCAGGACACCTACCGCATCGTCTCCAGCGATGACTTTGGCCACGACGACTACTCCACCCAAGCACTGCTGCGGAAGCACCGGGCGGTGGTGGAGGAGGTGGAGAAGCACCGGGCAGCCGTGGTGGCCCTCCGTAAGCAGCTGGCGCTGCTGGCGCCCGAGCACCGCCAAGGGGTGGACGTGCAGATCCGTGTGGTGGAGGTGGAGCAGCTCTACGGGGAGGTGGCCGAGGTGGCCGTGCTGCGGCAGCAGTGGCTGCAGGACGCCCTGGCCGTCTACCGCATGTTCAGCGAGGTGCATGCCTGCGAGGTCTGGGTGGACGAGAAGGAGCAGTGGTTGGAGAGGATGGAGGTGCCGGAGGAGCTGGATGAGGTTGAGGTGGTGCAGCACAGGTGCGGGATGGTGGGGACTGGGCGCCCGGTGGCCGCTGTCCCTTGGGGACACTGATGTCCCCATCCTGCTCGGGGCAGGTTTGAGAGCCTGGACCAGGAGATGAACAGCGTGATGGGCCGCATCCTGGACGTCAACCAGGTGGTGCAGCAGCTGGTGGAAGGAGGCCACCCCAGCTCGGAGGAGGTCCGCGCCTGCCAGGACCACCTCAACAGCAGGTATCGGCGTGGGGAGGGGGCAGCTCGGTGGTGCACGGGGCCAAGCCCACCACAAGGGTTGGCGATGGTCAAGGGTAGATTGATTGTTTGGAGAAGACCCCAATGGTCAAGCCCAACCATCAACCAGTGCTCCCAGCCTGGTGGGACATCCCCATGGGGTCCAACTCTCCAACGCAATGCACCATGCTCACCACAAGGGTTGGCCATGCCCAGTGATAAATTCATTTTGGTTGGAGAAGACCTTCTAGATAATCAGGTCCAACCACCAACCAGTGCTCCCAGCCTGGTGGGATGTCCCCATGGGATCGTGCCCTCCAACGCAACACGCCAAGGCCACCGCAAGGGTTGGCCATTCCGAGGCCGGACCTCCTCGTGGAGGCAGAGCCTCCGCAGGGCTCCATCCCCTGCTTGTCCCCATCCCCAGGTGGAACCGGGTGGTGGAGCTGGTGGAGCACAAGAAGGGGCAGCTCAGCTCGGTGCTGAAGATCCAGAACTATCTGCTGGAGTGCGCCGAGATGAAGGCGCAGGTGCGGGAGAAGCGGAAAGCCATTGAGGCCACGCAGTCGGGCGGCGGCGACCTGGGCGGCGTGCTGGCCTTGCAGCGGCGCCTCTCCACCATGGAGGCCGCGCTGGTGGTGCTGGAGCCCAGGCTGGTGGAGCTGCAGCGGGAGGGTGAAGCCTTGGCTGCGGACCACCCGGGGCGGGCCATGGAGGTCCTGCTGCCCTTCGAGGAGATCAGTGAGGAGTGGGAGGCCCTGAAGCGGGCGCTGCAGGGCTGCGAGGACTCGCTCAGCGTCGCCGGGCGCTTGCAGCAGTTCATCCAAGACCTGGACAACTTCTTGGGGTGGTTGGTGAAGACCCAAGCGGCGGTGGCCAACGAGGAGGTGCCGGGCAGCTTGGCTGAGGCGGAGAGGCTGCTGAACCAACACGCAGCCCTCAAGGAGGAGATCAATGGCTACGAGGAGGACTACACCAAGATCCAGGCGGCCAGCGACCTCCTGGCGCTGGAGGAGGCCGAGGTCCCCTACCTCTCGCTCCAGCAGTGGCTGCAGAAGCTGGACGCGGGCTGGGGGAAGCTTCTGCAGAGCTGGGAGGCTCGCCGGGAGGTGCTGGTGCAGGCGCACGTCTTCCACCTCTTCCTCCGTGATGTCAAGCAGTGCGAGGCCAGCCTGTACAACCAGGTTGGCCTTGCCTCCTCGGGGACGTCGCAGCCCCAAAGTGGGGGAGAGGATGGGAGGGGAAGGGCTTGGTGGCCTCCATGGGGAAGGCTGGGAGGAGAAGGACTTGGTGGTCTCCATGGGGAAGGCTGGGAGGAGATGGAGAAGATGGGCTTGGTGGCCTCCATGGGGAGGACGGAGAGTGGAGAAGTCTGGAAGGAGAAGGGCTTGGTGGCCTCCACAGGGAGGAAGGAGACTGGGGAAGGCTGAGAGGAGAAGAGATTGGTGGCCTCCATGGGGAAGGCTGGAAGAAGGGCTTGGTGGCCTCCGTGGGGAGGATGGAGACTGGGGAAGTCTGCAAGGAGAAAGACATGGTGGCCTGCATGGGGAAGGCTGGGAGGAGAAGGGCTTGGTGGCCTCCATTGGAAACACCGTGAGGAGATGGACTTGTTGGCCTCCATGGCCTCCATGGGGAAGGCTGGGAGGAAATGGGCTTGGTGGCCTCCACGGGGAGGCTAGAGCGGCCCCGCAGGTGGCACCAAGCCGTCTCCTACCCCCCCAGGAGTCCACGCTGGCCCACGCCGAGCTCCCCGACACGGTGGAGGCTGTGGCCAACGCCATCAAGAAGCACCGGGACTTCACCACCTCCATGGAGCTCGGCCTCCACAAGGTCCAGCTGGCCCTCCAGGCCGGCGAGAGCCTCCAGCGCCAGGGCAACCTCTACAGCGCCCGCGTGGCGGAGGCCATGGACTCCCTCCGCACCAAGTAGGCGCCCCCCCTTGGTGACAACGACCCCCCCCCCCCCCATTGATGGGTGCATCCCAGTGGGCCTCCACCACCCCGTGCCTCAGTTTCCCTTTGGATCACAGCAGCATTTTGGGGGAATGATGGAAGCGGGGGGGGAGTTGTGGTTGAGGGGGGGGGGGGGTCCGGAGGTTTAAAGGAGGGGTGGGGGGGGTTGATGCAAGCCCCCCCGGCCCCCCCAGGAGCCACCGCAACGCCGAGCTGGCGCAGGAGTGGATGCAGCGCCTGCAGGACCACCTGGAGCTGCAGCAGTTCCTGCAGGACTGCCACGAGGTAGGGGCCGAGACCCCCCCCCCCAAAAAAAAATAAATCCACACTGGGGAGGGCCCCAAAAATAAATTCACACTGGGGGGGGTCCCCACCGGCTGCTTGAGAGGGCACAGGGGGACCAGGATGTGTCCCCCTCCCCATGCCATGGGGCTGGTGGCCCGTGGGGGGGGGGGGGGGGCTGCTGGTTTTGGGGGGGCTATGTGCTATTTTGGGGGAGGGCTGTGTGATATTTTAGTGGGCTGGATCCTAATTTGGGGGGATGTATCTCATTTTAGGGGGCTGAATGCTATTTTGGGGGTGCTACATCCTATTTTGGGGTCTGTGTCTTATTTTGGGGGTCTAAGTGCTGTTTTGGGGGGATACATGTTATTTTGGGGGTGCTGCATCCTATTCTGGGGGGACTGTATCCTCTTTTGGGGCTCTATATCCTATTTTGGGATGCTATATCCAATTTGGGGGGCTATATCCTATTTTTGGGGTGCTGCATCCTAATCTTAGTGGGCTGCATCCTATTTTTGGGGTACTGTATCCTATTTTGGGGAGGCACATCCTATTTTTTGGTACTGCATCTTATTTTGTGGGGCTGAATCCCTACTTTTGGGGGCCACATCCTATTTCTGTGATGCTGCGTCCTATTTTTTGGGTGCTGCATCTTATTTTTGGGGTGCTACATCCTATTTTTGGTGGTCTGTATCCTATTTTTGGGGTGCTGCATCCTAATTTTGGTGGGCTATGTCCTTTTTTGGTGTTCTGCATCCTATTTTTTGGGCGCCGCATCTTATTTTGGAGTGCTGCATCTTGCTTTTGGGGTGCTGCATCCCAATTTTGGTGGGCTGTCCTATTTTTGGGGTGCTGCATCCTCTTTTTGGAAGACTGCATGCTATTTTGGGGGGCCACATCCTATTTTTGGGGTGCTTCATCCGATTTTTGATGGGCTGCATCTGATTTTTGGGGTGCTGCATCCTATTTTTGGGGTGCTGCATCTTATTTTTTGACTGCTGCATCTTGTTTTTGGGGTGCTGCATCCTAATTTTGGTGGGCTGTCCTATTTCTGGGGTGCTGCATCCTATTTTTGGGGTGCTGCATCTTATTTTTTGACTGCTACATCTTGTTTTTGGGGTGCTGCATCCTAATTTTGGTGGGCTGTCCTATTTTTGGGGTGCTGCATCCTATTTTTGGGGTGCTGCATCGTATTTTTGGGGGGACCGAATCCTATTTTTTGGGTGCTGCATTGTCTTTTTGGAAGACTGCATGCTATTTTGGGGGGCCACATCCTATTTTGGGGGTGCTTCATCCTAATTTTGATGGGCTGCATCTGATTTTTGGGTGCTGCATCCTATTTTGGGGTGTTGCATCCTCTTTTTGGGGTGCTGCATTGTCTTTTTGGAAGACTGCATCCTATTTTGGGGGGCCACATCCTATTTTTGGGGTGCTTCATCCTAATTTTGGTGGGCTGCATCTTATTTTTGGGGTGCTGCACCCTATTTTTGGGGTGCTGCATCTTATTTTCTGACTGCTGCATCTTGCTTTTGGGGTGCTGCATCCTAACTTTGGTGGGCTGTCCTATTTCTGGGGTGCTGCATCCTATTTTTGGGGGGGACCGAATCCTATTTTCGGGTGCTGCATCCTCTTTCTGGTGGGCTCCATTCTCTTTCTGGGACGCCGTACCCCATTCCCAGCTCGCCTTACCCTATTTTCGGGATGCCCTACCCCATTTTCGGGGTGCCCTACCCCCCCCGCGGGGGGGCTCCCACCCTTTTTTGTGCTCCCCACTCTCTCCCCGGGGGGGGGGGGGGGGGGGGCAGGAGGCTGGCCGAGGTGCCGGATCCGGCCCCGGCGCTCCGCCCGGCTGCTGCAGGGCTCTGCGGCATCGCGCCCATGCAACCGCGCAGGTACCGACATTTCGGGTGGGGGGGCACTTAGGGCAAGAAGGAAACCGAGGGGGGGGGGGGGTGGGTCCCCGATTTCGGGGGACCCTCGGCGACCCCCCAGGCTCTCCGCAGCTGGACGGTTGGGTCGGGGAGAAGGTGGCGATGGCGCAGGATCCGGCCCCGGAGCAGCGACCCCATAAACGTTGGCTCCAGCACCAGGCGTTTATGGCCGAGCTGGCGCAGAACCGGGAGTGGCTGCAGCGCATCGAGGAGGTAAAAAATGGGGGGGGGGGGGTCCCAAGGGGGGTGGGGGGGGTGGGCTTCTTCCCCCCCCCCCCCACTTCGCCGGAGCTTGCGCCGCCGCAGCTGCATCCTCGTGAACGGGCGGGGGGCTCCGGGGGGGGGATGCGGAGCTCGTAGAGCCCCCCTCGGTGCGGCCCCTGCTTGGTGTGAGCCCCCCCCCCCCCCCGCATTGAGCCCCCCCGCATTGAGCCTCCCCCCCCATTGAGCCCCCCCCATTTCATCCCCCTCATTGAGCCCCCCCCTTTGAGCCCCCCATTGCACAACCCCCCCATTGAGCCCCCCCTTGCCTCCCCCCTTTGAGCCCCCCCATTTCACCCCCCCCATTTCACCCCCCCCATTTCATCCCCCCCCACTGCACCCCCCCATGACACCCCCTGTATTTCACCCTCCCATTGCGCCCCCCCCATTTTGCCCCCCCATTTCACCCCCCCATTTTGCCCCCCCATCGTCCCCCCCTCGCATCCTCCCCTCATTGCACGCCCCCCCCACCGCATCCCCCCCCCCCCCCCGCAGCATTTCCCACCACTGCATCCTTCAGCAGCTGCCCCCCCCCCCCCCCCACCGTTGCAGGCCCCATTTCGTTGCAGCCCCCCCCCAAAAAAACTGCCCCCCCCACTGCCCCATCTTGATCGCCCCCCCCTTTGCTGCACCCCCTTTTCCTGCACCCCCCCTTGTTACATGCGCGCCCCCCCCCCCCCCCCAGCTGCACCCCCCCCAAAAATGCATCTCCCCGGGTGCCCCCCCCCAAAACCAAAATACCCCCCCCCAAATTTTATATACCCCCCACTGCCCCCCAAAAAACTGCCCCCCCAGAACTGCATCCCCCCAAACTGTATCCCCCCCAAAAAAATTGCACCCCCCCAAAACCTTCACCCCCCCCACCTGCCACCCCCAAACTGCCCCCCCTTATTGCCCCCCCTTTATTTCACCCCCTTTATTGCCCCCCTTTTTGCCCCCCCGTCTTTATTGCCCCCCCTTTATTGCCCCCCCATATTGCCCCCTTTATTGCCCCCACTTTATTTTACCCCCCTTATTGCCCCCCTTTATTGCCCCCCCTATTATTGCCCCCCTTTTATTGCCCCCCTTTTATTGCCCCCCCTTGCTGCCCCCCCTTTATTTTACCCCCTTATTGCCCCCCTCTTACTGCCCCCCCCCTTGCTGCCCCCCCCAAATGGGGGTCCCCATCCTTGGGGCCCTCCCCATCCGCAGCCCCCCCCCCATCTCCCCCCGGGCACACGTGTGTGTGCGCGTGCGTGCCCCCCCCCCCCCCCCCCCCCCCCCCCGAAGCACACGTCCCATGTCCCCCCCACACACACGTCCCCCCCCCCCCCTCCCCGCCCGCGCTCCCCTCTCGCACGGCTGCACCCGGCCCAAAATCGCTGCAGCCGCCGCAGCCGCTCGTGAGCTGGGGACATGGGGGGGGGACGACATTGGGGACACCGGGGAGAGGGACAGGGGGACAGCGGGGGGGTGTGTGGGGGGGTGGGGGACACGGGCATGCCCCAAGTGGGGTGGTTTGGGGACCCCCGCCCCCCCCCCCCCCCCCAGCTTGGCAAGGTCCTTGAGCGGTGTGTTTCTGTCCCCGTGTCCCCTTGTCACCATCCCTGTCCCCCCACCCTGTGTCCCCCCAACGCTGTCCCCTTGTCCCCCCCATGTCCCCCGACCCCCTCCATGTCCCTCTGTCCCCATTCACGTCCCCATGTCCCCCTGGCCCCATCCACATCCCTATGTCCCCATCCATGTCCCCACATCACCCTGTTCCCATCCCCATCCCCCGTCCCCATTTCCCCATGTCCCCCCACCCTGTCCCCACATCCCCACATCTCCCTGTCCCTTATCCATGTCCCCCTGTCCCCATGTCCCCCTGTCCCCATGTCCCCATCCACGTCCCCATGCCTCCATCCACGTCCCCATGTCCCCATCCATGTCCCCATGTCCCCACATCCCCCCAACCCCATGTCCCCATCCACGACCCCCCCCATCCTCCTGTCCCCATGTCCCCATATCCCCATGTCCCCCCACCCTGTCCCCATATCCCCATGCCCCCTGTCCCCATCCATGTCTCCATGTCCCCCTGTCACTTTGTCCCCATCCATGCCCCCATGTCCCCCCGTCCCCCTGTCCCTGTCCATGCCCCCTGTCCCCACCCATGTCCCCCTGTCCCCATGTCCCCATCCCCATATCCCCATGTCCCCATCCACGTCCCCCTGTCCCCATGTCCCCATCCACATCTCCATATCCCCATGTCTCCATCCACGTTCCCCTGTCCCCATCCATGTCCCCATGTCCCCATCCACATCCCCATATCCCCATGTCTCCATCCACGTCCCCCTGTCCCCATGTCCCCATGTCCCAATGTGCCCATCCTTGTCCCCATATCCCCACGTCCCCATGTCCCCATCCACGTCCCCATGTCCCCATGTCCCCATCCATGTCCCCACATCCCCATATCCCCACGTCTCCCTGTCTCCATCCACGTCCCCATATCCCCACGTCTCCGTCTCCATCCACGTCCCCATGTCCCCACCCTGTCCCCATGTCCCCATCCCCATGTCCCCATGTCCCCATCCCCATCCCCACATCCCCATATCCCCACATCCCCATCCCCCCATGTCCCCATCCACGTCCCCGTGTCCCCACCCTGTCCCCATGTCCCCATCCCCATGTCCCCATGTCCCCATCCCCATCCCCATGTCCCCATCCACATCCCCACATCCCCATCCCCATATCCCCATGTCCCACCCCCCCCCCATATCCCCACACCCCCACGTCCCCATCCGTGTCCCCCCTGTCCCCACCCTGTCCCCACGTCCCCACGCCCCCCCCCCCCCCCCCCCACTCCTTGCCCCCCCCAGGAAGGCCAGCAGCTCCTGCAGGCCAAGCCGGCCCTGGCGGGGGCCGTGGCCCCGCAGCTGGCGGTGGTGCGGCGGCGCTGGCAGGAGCTGGAGAGCGCGGCCCAGGCACGGGGGCAGCGGCTGCGGGCGGCGGGCGCTGCCGAGCGGTTGCAGCGCGGCTACGCCGAGCTCGACCAGCGCCTGGCCCGCCTGGAGGAGCAGCTACGGGCGGCCGGGGGGGCCCAGCCCGCCGCCATCGGCACCCAGCTCCGGAGATTGCAGGTGGGGGGGGGGGATGAGGGGGGTGTTCGGGGGGGAATGGGCGGGTTTGGGGAGGGGTTCGAGGTCATTGGATTGGGGTTTGGGGGATATTTGGGGTCAAGGGAGGGGGGTTTGGGGGGGATTTGGGGTCATTGGATTGGGGTTTGGGGTCATTGGATTGGGGTTTGAGGGGGGTGGGGGGGGTTGGAAGGGGGTTTGGGGTCATTGGAGGGGGGGTTGGGGTCATTGGATTGGGGTTTGGAGGGGTTGGGGTCATTGGATGGGGGGTTTGGGGGGGTTTTGGGGGGGTTTGGGGTCATTGGAGGGGGGTTTGGGGTCATTGGAGGGGGGTTTGGAGGGGTTGGGGTCATTGGATGGGGGGTTTGGGGGGGTTTTGGGGGGGTTTGGGGTCATTGGAGGGGGGTTTGGGGTCATTGGAGGGGGGTTTGGGGGGGGTTGGGGGGCTTGGAGTGGGTTTTGGGGGGGTGGAGTGGGGTTTGGGGAGGATTGGGGGGATTGGAGGGGGTATTGGGGGCGTTGGAGTGGGGTTGGTATCATTGGAGTGGGGTTTGGGGTCATTGGATGGGGGTTTGGGGGGTTTGGAGGGGGGGGGTTGGGGTCATTGGAGGGGAGTTTGCAAGATATTTGGGGTCAAGGGAGGGGGATTTGGGGGGATTTGGGGTCATTGGAGGGGGTTTTGGGGGCTTGGAATGGGGCTTGGGGGGGTTGGAGTGGGGTTTGGGGAGGATTGGGGGGGTTGGAGGGGGCATAGGGGGGTATTGGGGGTGTTGGAGGCGGGTTTGGGGTCGCTGGAGGAGGGTTTGGGGGATATTTGGGGTCAAGGGAGGGGGATTTGGGGTCATTGGATTGGGGTTTGGGAGGTGTGGGGAGGTTGGAGTGGGGTTTTCGGAGATTTGGGGTCATTGGAGTGGGGTCTGGGGGGGATTTTGGGGGTTGGAGCAGGGTTTGGGGGGGATTTGGGGGGGTTGCAGTTGGGGTTCAGCACCGGTTGCAATGGGGGCCCAGCACCACGTACACAAGGAGATCAGCACCACTGCAGTGAGCTCAGCACCATTACACTGAGCTCAGCACCATTGCAGTGAGCTCAGCACCACTGCACCGAGCTCAGCACCATTGCAGTGAGCTCAGCACCATTGCACCGAGCTCAGCACCATTGCAGTGAGCTCAGCACCATTGCAGTAAGGTCTCAGCATCTTTGCAGCAGGGTCTCAGCACCATTGCACTGAGTTAGCACCCCTGCACCAAGCTCAGCACCATTGCACCAAGCTCAGCACCACTGCAGCAGGCTCTCAGCACCTTTGCACCAAACTCTCAGCACCATTTGCACCAAGCCCTCAGCCCCATTGCAGCAGGGTCTCAGCACCCCTGCACTGAGCTCAGCACCCTTGCACCAAGCTCAGCACCCTTGCGCCGAGCTCAGCACCCCCCGCAGCCCCCTCCCAGCCCCGCTGCAGCCCGGCCAGGTGCTGAGTCACGGCCGAGGCTGCCCGGAGCTGCCGGTGCCGCGGTGCCGGCGCGTCCCCGGTGCCCACGGTCCCGCCGCTGCCCGCAGACGATGGAGACGCAGGTGGAGGAGTGGTGCAAGGAGGTGGGCGAGCTGCAGGCGCAGGCGGCCGCGCTGCCCCCCGAGGCCCCCGGCGCGGAGGCGGTGGGCGAGCGGCCAGAGCGCGGTGGGCACCCGCATCGTCCGCCTGATCGAGCCCCTCAAGGAGCGCCGCAGGATCCTGCTGGCCGCCAAGGAGGTGCACCAGGTCAGCCACGAGCTGGAGGACGAGGTGGTGAGTACGGAGTTGGGGGGTGATTGGGATTGGGGTGGGATTGGGATTGGGGTGGGATTGGGGTGGGGGTGGGATGGGGATGGGGATGGGGATGGGATTGGGGTGGGATTGGTATTGGGGTGGGGTGGGATTGGGGTGGGGGTGGGGATGGGATTGGGATTGGGGTGGGGATGGGATTGGGATTGGGATTGGGGTGGGATTGGAGTGGGGATGGGGATGGGATTGTGTTGGGGATGGGATTGAGATTGAGATTGGGGTGGAGATGGGATTGAGGTGGGATTGGGATGGGATGGGGTGGGATTGGGGTGGGGAGGGGATTGGGATTGGGGTGGGGATGGGATTGGGATTGGGATGGGGATGGGGATGGGGATGGGATGGGGATGGGACTGGGATGGGGATGGGGATGGGATTGGGGTGGGATGGGGATGGGGATGGGGATGGGGATGGGGATGGGGATGGGGATGGGGATGGGACTGGGATGGGGATGGCACTGGAGTGAGGATGGGGTTTGGGTGGGATTGGGGTGGGGTTGGGATTGGGGTGAGGATGAGGATGGGATTGGGATGGGGATGGGGATGGGATTGGGGTGGGATTGGGATGGGATTCGGTTGCAGATGGGAATGGGATTGGGATGGAATGGGGGTGGGATTGAGGTGGGATGGGAATGGGGATGGAATTGGGGTGGGGATGGGATTGGAATTGGGTTGGGAATTGGGATTGGGATGGGGATGGGGATGGGGACTGGGATTAGGATTGGGATTGGGATGGGGATGGGGATGGGGATGGGATGGGATGGGGATGGACCAGGACCGGTACAGGACCAGGACAGGACCCGGTCCCATCCCCTCCCGTCCCCCAGCTCTGGGTCCAGGACCGCCTGCCCCTGGCCACGCAGCAGGACCTGGGCACCAACCTGCAGACCGTGCAGCAGCTCATCAAAAAGAACCAGGTGAGGCCAGCGGTGAGGCCAGGGGGTGGGGGTGGGGCCACCATCATTTAGGGGGGGGTCCACCCCCCCTCACCCTCCCTTTCTGCACCCTCTTCCCCCCCCCCCCCCCCAGAACCTCCGCCGGGAGATCCAGGTGCACCGTCCCCGCGTGGACGAGGTGCTGGAGCGCGCGGCGGCCGTGGCCTCCATCAAGAGCCCCGAGGCCGAGGGGGTGCGGAGGCTGCTGGAGCACCTGGGGGGGGCCTGGGGGGAGCTGCAGGAGCAGGCGGAGCGGCGGCAGCAGGCGCTGGACGCCGCCTTCCAGCTGGAGCAGTACTACTTCGACGTGGCCGAGGTGGAGTCGTGGCTGGGCGAGCAGGAGCTGCTGCTGATGAGCGAGGAGAAGGGCAAGGTGGCGGCGGAAAACAGGGCGGGGGGGGGGGGAGTTCGGGGCTGGAGACCCCCTCCCCAGGCTAAATCCGCCGCGTCCGTGTCCAAGGATGAGCAGAGCACCCTGCAGCTGCTGAAGAAGCACCTGCAGACGGAGCAGACGGTGGAGAACTACGAGGAGAGCATCGCCCAGCTCTCGCGCCAGTGCCGAGCCCTGCTGGAGCTGGGGCACCCCCAGAGGTGGGCGCAGGACCCCCCGCAACCTTGCCCCCCCCCC
This sequence comes from Cygnus atratus, assembly GCF_013377495.2. Taxonomy (NCBI): domain Eukaryota; kingdom Metazoa; phylum Chordata; class Aves; order Anseriformes; family Anatidae; genus Cygnus; species Cygnus atratus. The sequence continues at coordinate 25,714 of NW_026109740.1, forward strand.
CCCCCCAACCGCAACCCCCGCAAAGCCTGAAGCCGGGGGGGGGGGGGGGGCCGGGTGCTCACCGGGCGCTCTGTGTCCCCCCCCCCCCAACCTTCCTCCCGCTCCCCCCGTCCCCCCCGTCCCCCCGTCCGTGCCCAGCGAGCAGGTGAGCCGGCGGCAGTCGCAGGTTGACCGGCTGTACGTGTCTCTGAAGGAGCTGGTGGAGGAGCGCAAGGGCAAGCTGGAGCAGCAGTATTGGCTCTACCAGCTCGGCCGCGAGGTGGGCGAGCTGGAGCACTGGATCGCCGAGAAGGAGGTGGTGGCCGGCTCGCCCGAGCTGGGGCAGGACTACGAGCACGTCACGGTGAGCGGGGAAGGGGGCTGGAGGGGGTTGTGGGGTGGCCTGGGGGTCTTGGGGCTGTCCCCGGTTCGTGGTAGGGGTGCTGGGGCTGTCCTTGTCCCATGCTGGGGGTCCCGGGAGTGTCCTTGTTCCATTCTGGAGGTCCTGACACTGTTCCTGCTCCGTCCTGAGGGTCCTGGGGTTGTCTTTGTCCCGTGCTGGGGGTCCTGGATTTATCCCTGCTCCATGCTGGGGGTCCTGGGGTTGTTCTTGTCCCATGCTGGGGGTCCTGGGAGTGTCCTTGTTCCATCCTGGGGGTCCTGGGACTGTTCCTGCTCTATGCTGGGGGTCCTGGGGTTGTCCTTGTCCCATGCTGAGGGTCCTGGGGCTGTCCTTGTCCCATCCTGGGAGTCCTGGGGTTGTCATTGTCCCATCCTGGGGGTCCTGGGGCTGTCCTTGTCCCATTCCGGAGGTCCTGGGGTTCTTCCTGCTCCATCCTGGGGGTCCTGGGGCCGTCCTCATCCCACGCTGGTGCTCCTGGCGCCGTCCCTGCTCCACGCACCGCAACCCCAGCCCCATGCTGCGGTCCCGTCCCCCGTCCCCAGCACCCCCCTGACCTCCATCCCGTCCCCCCCAGCTGCTGCAGGAGAAGTTCCTGGAGTTCGCCAGCGAGACGGGCAGCGTGGGGCAGGAGCGCATCTCGGCCGTCAACCAGATGGTGGACGAGCTGATCGACTACGGCCACGCCGACGCTGCCACCATCGCCGAGTGGAAGGACGGCGTCAACGAGGCCTGGGCCGACCTCCTGGAGCTGATGGAGACGCGGGCGCAGCTCCTGGCTGCCTCCCACGAGCTCCACAAGTTCTTCAGCGACTGCAAGGAGCTTTTGGGGCAGATCGAGGAGAAACGGCGGCGCCTCCCCGAGCTGGCGGCCAAGGAAGCGCCGCGAGCCTCAGCCGGAGCCTTGCAGCGGGCGCTGGGTGCCTTCGAGCACGACGTGGAGGTGCTGGTGGGCCAAATCCGGCAGCTCCAGGAGGGGGCGGCGCAGCTGAGGACCGTCTACGCCGGGGACAACGCCGAGGCCATCGCCAGCCGGGAGCAGGAGGTGCTGAGCGCCTGGAAGGAGCTGCTGGGCGCCTGCGAGGAGTGCCGGCTGCACGTGGCCAGCGCCGCCGACCGCGTCCGCTTCGCCGGCACCGTGCGCGACCTGGTGTCCTGGATGGACGGCGTGCTCTGCCAGATCGGCGCCGGAGAGAAGCCCAGGTTGGGGGGGGTCCTCGGCCCCCCGTGGGGACGGGGACACGGGAGAGGGATCAGCCCCAGGAGCCCTGGTCTGGTCTGGCCATGGGGCTGTGCGTTGTCCCCATCCCAAGGACCCACGTTGTGTCCCCATCCCAATTTGTCCTCATCCCAATTTGTCCTCATCCCAAGGACCTGCATTTTGTCCCCATTCCGAGCACCCACATTGTGTCCCCATCCCAATTTGTCCCTGTCCCAAGGACCCAAATTTTGTCCCCATCCCAATTTGTCTCCATCCCAAGCACCCCACATTTTGTCCCTATCCATGGAGGATCCATGTCCATCCCAACGCCCCGTGTCTTGTCCCATCCCAAGGACCCCATCGTGACCCATCCCATGGACCTGTGTCCCATCCCATTCGTGGCACCAAGGATCCCTGTCCTGTCCTGTCCCATCCCAAGGTCCCATGTCCTGTCCCACCCATGGCACTGGTGTCACCCATCTCCCTTCCCATCCCAAGGTCCCGTGTCCTGCCCCATCCACGCCACCGAACACCCCAATGCCCCCTCCAAGGTCACGACCTCTCTCCCCACGTGTCCCCCCTTGGTGCCACAACCCGTGTCCCCCCCCTGCCCCCGCAGGGACGTCTCCTCGGTGGAGGTGCTGATGAACTTCCACCAGGGCTTGAAGAGCGAGATGGAAGCCCGCAGCAAGAGCATCACCGCCTGCCTGGAGCTGGGCAAGACCCTCATCCTCGCCAAGAGCCCCGCGGCCGACGAGGTGCCAGGGGCACTGGGGGGCACTGGCGGCATCGGTGGGGGGTCCTGGCTCACATCGGATCCCCCCCTTTTCCTCCAGATCAAAGCCCTGGCGGAGAAGCTGCTGGCGAAGAAGAAGGAGCTGGCGGAGAAGTGGGACAAGCACTGGGAGTGGTTGCAGCAAAGTGAGCGCGGGACGGGGTCGGACGTCCCCGGAGGCTGGGAGGACGGGGAACCGGGCACGCCGTCCGTCCTTCTGTCCATCCATCCATCTGTCCGTCCGTCTGTCCCGCAGTGCTGGAGGTCCACCAGTTCGCCCAGGAGGCGGTGGTGGCCGACGCGTGGCTGACGGCGCAGGAGCCGCTGCTGAAGAGCCAGGAGCTGGGCAGCAGCGTGGACGAGGTGGAGCAGCTGATCCGGCGCCACGAAGCCTTCCGCAAGGCGGCCGCCGCCTGGGAGGAGCGCTTCAGCTCCCTGCGCCGCCTCACCACGGTATGGGACCCCCGCCTCGGGACCCCCAGGGGTGGGGAGCAGCCCCCCGGGGCGTGGGGAGCCGACAAGGCACGTGGGGAACTCCATAGGAAGGAGAACACTAAGTCATGGAGAACCTCAATGCGTGGTGAACACCAAGTCGCGGGGAATCCTAAATTATGGAGAACCCCAAATCATGGGGAATCCCAAATTATGGAGAACCCCAACTTATGGGGTATCCTAAATTATGGAGAATCCTAAATTATGGAGGTCCTCAATGCATGGAGAACCCCAAATCATGGGGAACCCTACATTATGGAGAATCCTAAATCATGGGGAATCCTAAATTATGGAGAAACCTAAATTCTGGAGAACCTCAATGCATGGAGAACCCCAAATCATGGGGAACCCTACATTATGGAGAATCCTAAATTATGGAGGACCTCAATGCATGGAGAACCCCAAGGCATGGAGAAGCCCAAATCAAGGAGACCCCCAAGGCATTGGGATCCCCCATAAATGCCCCATCTCTCCCCCCTTCCCCTCCACAGCTGGAGAAGCTGAAAGCGGAGCAGAGCAAGCAGCCAGCCACGCCGCTTTTGGGGCGCAAATTTTTGGGAGAACCCCCAGCACCCTCGCGCCCCGGGGCGGATGAACATCCCGAAACCCCCCGCGCCCGGCCGGAGCCCCGTGTTGCCTACGTGCGGCAGGAGCTGCGTCCCGAGAGGCTCCAGCCCAAGCTGGACCGGGTGCGGGAGGGGGATGGCGACACCCCCCCCGCCACCCCCGCTGCCGTCACCACCGAGGCGCCGGTGGCACCCAAGGGTGATGGTGGTGGTGGGGACATCGGGGAGGGGAAGACGGGGCTGCTGGAGCGGCGGAGGGAGAGGAGAGAGCGGAGGATGGAGAGGCAGGAGTCCAGCGAGCAGGAGGGGCCCCGGCATGGGTGGGTGTGGGATTGGGATTGGGGTGGGATTGGGACTGGGATTGGGATTGGGGTGGGGATGGGATTGGGGACGGGGTGGGGATGGGATGGGATGGGATTGGGATGGGGAAGGGGATGGAGATTTGGATGGGGATTAGGGTGGGATTGGGATGGGATGGACATGGAGATTGGGATGGGATGGAGATTGGGATGGGGATGGGGATGGAGATGGGGATGTAGGTTGGGATGGGATGGGGATGGGATGGGGATGGGAAGGGATGGAAATTGGGATGGGGATGGGAAGGGATGGAAATTGGGATGGGGATTGGGATTGGAATGGGGATGGAATTGGGATGGAGTTTGGGATGGGATGGGATGGGATGGGATGGGATGGGATGAAGATTGGGATGGGGATGGGGATGGGATTGGGATGGAGTTTGGGGTGGGGTGGGATGGGATTGGGATAGGGATTGGGAAGGGATGGGGACGGGACAGGGACAGGGACAGGGGCAGGGACAGGGACAGGGATACGGACAGGGACAGGGACAAGCTCACCCCGTCCCCTCTCCCCACCAGCAAAGCCACCCTGGCCGACATTGTGGAGCAGCTCCAGGAGAAGGAAGCCACCGCCCCCTCCCCAGCACTGGTGAGCGCCGCCCATCCTCACGTCCCCCAGCCTCAAGGACCCCACCCGAGCCTCCCCCTGACCTCCGTGTGTGTGTGTCCCTCCCCAGCCCCGGGACCGCGAGTCCCCCGGCCGCCTCCCCAACGGTGTCGAGGTCCTACCAGAGAGGACCCCGCGACCGGACCGGCCCCGTGCCCGCGACCGCCCCAAACCCCGTCGGCGCCCCCGGCCCAAGGAGCCCGGCCAGGGGGGGCCGGGGGAGGCCCGGAGGTCGAGGTCGGCCCCCGCCCAGAGCAGCGTCCCCCCGCCGCCACCCCCCAGCCACACGGTGCAGCACGAGGGGTTCCTCTTCCGCAAGCACGAGCTGGATGGGCCCAACAAGAAGGCATCCAACAGGTCGGTGGGGTTGGGCGTAGAAGGCGGGGGTCTCAACGGTTTGGGGGTCCAACAGCGGAGGGGATCCGTCAGCGCTCGGACACCACCGATGGGGAGGTGTCACGATCATTTGGGGGCCCATCTTTGGCAAGGGAGCACCGTGATTTGGGGGCCTGTTGATGGTGGAGAAGCTCCGGGATTTGGGTGGCCATTGATGGAGAAGCTCCATGATTGGCGTGCCCATCAATGGTGGAGGAGCTCCATGATTTGGGTGTCCATCAGTGATGAAACTCCATAATTTGGGTGCCCATCCGTGGTGGAGAAGGTCCACGATGTGGGTGCCTATCCGTGATGGAGCTCCACGATTTGAGTGCCATTGATGGAGGAGAAGCTCCAGGATTTGGGTGTCCATCGATGGAGAAGCTCTACAATTTGGGTGCCCATCGATGGTGGAGGGTTCCACAGTTTGGTTGCCCATCAACGATGAAACTCCTTAATTTGGGTGCCCATCGATGGTGGAGGATCTCCACGATTTGGGTGCCCATCAACAATGAAATTCCACAATTTGGTTGCCCATCAACAATGAAGCTCCATGATTTGGGTGCCCATCAATGATGAAACTCCACAATTTGGGTGACCATCCATGATGGAGCTCCACGATTTGGGTGTTCATCAACGATAAAACTGCACAATTTGGTTGCCCGTCAACGATGAAACTCCACAATTTGGGTGCCCATCGATGATAAAACTCCACAATTTGGTTGCCCATCAACAACGAAACTCCACAATTCGGGTCCCCAACCATGATGGAGCTCCACAATTTGGTTGCCCATCAACGAAGGAAAAGTTCCACAATTTGGTTGCCCACCAACGACAAAACTCCACAATTTGGCTGCCAACCAACGACAAAACTCCACAACTTGGTTGCCCACCAACGAACCAAGACTCCCACCACTCGACCACCCATCAATGGCTTGGGCCTCCCCTTGCCCCCCAAAGCCTCCCCCACCCCTGGGGTCCCACCACAGCCCCCCTCTGCCCCCCTAGGTCCTGGGTGAACCTCTACTGCGTGCTGAGCAAGGGTGACCTGGCCTTCTACAAGGACGCCAAGGGCCCGGCGAGTGGCAGCACCCATGGGGGCGAGCCCCCCCTCAGCCTCCACCAGGCCATCAGCGAGGTGGCCGCTGACTACAAGAAGAAGAAGAACGTCTTCAAGCTGCGGTGGGTGTCGGGGGGGGCTTCGGGGTTTGGGGGGGCAACGGGGGGAGTCTTGGGGTCAGAGGGTGTGTGTGGGGGGGGTGTTGACGCCCCCCCCGTTGCCCCCCATAGGACCGGTGACGGCAGCGAGTTCCTGCTGCAGGCCAAGGATGAGGTAGGCCCGAGGAGTTGGGGAGGGGGATTTGAGGTTTTTTGGGGGGAGATTTGGGGGGTTTGGGGGGAGATTTGGTGGGACTATGGTGAGATTGGGGGGTTTGGGGTCTTTTTGTGGGGGTTTGGGGTTGTTTGGGGGGCGTTTATTGATGTTTTTGGAGGTTTGGGGGCTCCATTGAGGTTTGGGGAGATTGGAATGGGGGGAGAGTTTAGGGGGGATTTGGGGGGATTGGGGGCTTTTGGGTCTTTTTTTTAATTATTTTTTTGGAGTTTTGGAAGGTTCTTTGGGGTTTGGGGGTTATTTTGGGGTTAATTTAAGTGGTTTTGGAGTCTTTGTGTTTTTTAAAGATTTGTGGGTTTTTTTTAATTGTATTTGGAGGTTTGGGGGTTTCTTTGGGATTTGGGAGGGTAATTTCAGTGTTTTTAGAGTCTGTTTTTTATTGATTTGCGTTTTTTATAATTATTATTTTTGGAGGTTTGGGGCTTTCTTTGGGATTGGGGGGTAATTTCAGTGGTTTTGGAGTCTATGGCTTTTGTTGATTTGGTAATTTATCATTATTTTTGGAGGTTTGGGGCTTTCTTTGTAATATGTGGGGTAATTACAGTGGTTTGGCTGTCTTTTTGTGGTTTTCATTTTTTATATAGTTATTTTTGGTGGTTTGAGGGTTTCTGTGGGGTTTGGAGAGGATTTGGACGGAATTTTGGGGGGATTTGGAGACTTTTTGTTGTTTTTTATTATTATTTCTGGCAGTTTTGGGGGGGTAATTTTGAAGGATAATTTTGGGGGTTTGGGGTCTCTTCACTTTTTTTTTAATTTATTATTTAGGGGGGTTAGGGATTTATTTGGGATTTGGGGTTTTGAGGGATAATTATGTGGGTTTGGGGTCTTTTCCTGTTTTTGTTTTTCTTTAATTAGCATTTGAGGGGGTCTTTGGGGCTTAAGGGGCAATTAGGGAGATTTTGGGGATTTAGGTACATTTTGGGGGGATGGAATTGGGTCAGTTTTTGGGGGCTTCATTTCTTTTTAAGGGTGGGATGTGGGGGATTTAAATTTTTGTTACATATTTTGTGTTTTCTTTTGCTTTTTTTGTGGCTTTCTTTATGGCTATTTTTGCATTTCTTGTATTTTTTGTGGTTATTTTTGCCTTTCTTATATTTTTTAATTTTTGTTTGTTGTTTTTATGATTATGTTTTCATTTCTTGTGGGGTTTTTTTGCACTTTTTTTTTTTGCATTTCTTTCATTTTTTATTGTGCTTTTCTCGGTTTCTTTTGTTACTTTGTTGGCCTTTTTGCTTTTCTTTTGCTATTTTTTGCATATTTTGCAATTTTTTTGCACTGTTTAATACATTTCCCCGTGGTTTTTCCTACCCATTTTTCGGTTATTTTTCTTTTTTCCCCCTTTTTTCCCATCCCACCCCCCATTTTTAAATCCCACTTTTACTTTCCCTTTTTACTATTGCTTTATTTCCCATTTCCTCGCGGCTTTCACCCCCCCCGGACCCCCCCGCGACCCCCTCCCCAATAGGAGGAGATGCGCGCCTGGCTGCGCG
>NW_026109741.1:0-32973 GCF_013377495.2 Cygnus atratus
AGATTTCAAGCAGTCTAAAGCAGTGTGACGATTATTGGGTGAAATCTTCAATACTTTCTGATCTTGGTAGATATTCAAATAGCTCCCAAAGCTATACTATGTGAGTGTCTACAGTGCATAGATGCTATTTTATTTGTACTGATAAGGAATTTATATGCAAGCCAATAGAAGAAGCAAACCCTAAAACAAAAACAAACAAACAACAAACCAAAAAGTACATTCTACATAATAGAAAAGCACATGAAGTGATCCAAGCCAAATGAAAATTAACTTTAAATGTTCACACTCTGCAGTATATCGTGTTCACACAACCAATTAAAAGAAATGCCATCTCGTTTGGAAAATATCTATTGATTTCTCAATTCATCAGATCAGCTTGATGTGTCCGGCAATGGCTCCTATGACATCATCGATATTTTTCTATTTAGAATAATGACTTATTTTATATGCCAAGAGCTATAAAAAAGACCATATGCATATATTTCTAAGGACATCAGCTTAAAAACCATCTCGATTTCCCCCTTTAACATATAATATTTTTTATCCACCTTTAAAGAACAAAATTTGGATCTTGCCATGAGATTCATTTATGGAACTCAGTAAATTTGTTTAGTTTATAAACCAAGCACTAAATCATGTTTACCCTATTAGATGCTGTCGCTTTGGCCTGCATTTGGGGTCCAAATTACACACATTTTTCTTTTAGAGTATGCAGAATACATTTCAGAGAAATCCTCCCAGCCCTGCTGCCTCCCTCTCCTTTTCTTCTTTTGCAACCCCCTGTATCTTTTAACCGTCTGGATTCCAACTGCTTCGTATTATCTCTAAATCTTTATATAGAGTCAAAAAGGCATCCATTTATCTACATGATTATTCTGTTCAACTCACTCATGTATGTTTTTCAAGCTAGACTTACAGCTGAATCTCAGCCCAGTTTCCAGCAATGGGAAGGAATATTTATATGCCCTGGACATAGACGTGCCCTTAATCAGAAGTCCCTTAGGACCAATCGGCATAGAAAAAAGTCAAGCAAGATCTGAGCCAGGAACCAGAAATGAGACAGTTTTGACATCTAACCCCATGTAATTCTTTCTTCTAAGAGTTGCACTCTGGGAATGGGGGAGGTGGAAGGAATTCCTTACCCTTCCCCCTCCTTTGCAGCCTACTCCACATGGAGTGCTCCCAGACTCCACTGGGACATCATTTTGCCATGGACATAAGACCTTTTAGAGATCCTGGAAATCTCCTTGCAGCTGGAAGTACAGCAAATGGGGTTGTATTGCTACTTTCAATTATTCCTGGTTTTCTTCACTTTAATACAATTCTGTCTGTTTTAAAGGATGCGGCCCACATGGCTTTGTGCTAAGCAGAGTAAAGCAGAGAGGTTTCTACTCTCTCAACAGAGTTGAGTGACACAGAGCTTGCTCTTCACCAGGGGCAATGCTGTCACCTGTTCAGACTCTGAACTGGGGCTGATTACAGCACTTTGAATAAACAAAGCAAAACACACGGCCCCAAATCCACTAATTCATCGTACCACTTCAGTAGTTACTGGAATGTGGTTTGCTGACCTCTGGTGGTTATCAAAGCTACGAGAGTTGACTTGCCAGTCAGACGTGGAAAGTCTAAACGGGAAATATATGAATGTTTAAAGCCTGTGCAGCTATGGTGTTAGACAGTTGGAAAAGCTTAATATTTAAATCCCAAAGTTCACGAGCCACTATACTATGCTACACAAAGACTAAATCACAGCACTTTTTATTGTAAAGCGTTAGCTTGGTATCATTTTACCTAACAAAAAGATCTGAAGTAGATGTAGAGCAGCAGCTTCTGCCTCACATGTGCTCTCACCTAACATGTCTCCTTTACTCTTCCTGCCTGTGTGGCCCTTCAGTCGAATCCCTGATATGTCCCTCTGTCTCCTGAAGAAAATTCGTGTGTCCTCTGGCACCAGGCTTAGAAGGGGAGCCTGTGGGGGCAGGTGTTTGAAGGTGTTAAGGGCAGAAAGAGCATAGACGAGTTATGTCCTCTGCAGGGTTACATGGAAAGCCTCTGGAAAAATCTGGATAAGGCTCATTGTTATCTCTACTTTTTTTGGCCTAACCCTCCGGTTTGGACTTCCCTTTGAAAGCAGGTCCAAGGTGAAACTGAGCCTGTGGCACTGTGCAAAATGTATGTGGAGGGCCAGAGCCCTGGAACTGCACTCAGCCCGTGGAGTTACACTGATTCCCTGTCTGTCCCTGACCATTTTACCCACCACACAATGTTCAGCAAGTCAGAGAGTGGACCAGGATGGCACTGAAATCACCCTCTGAAAAAAAGTTAAAAAGGCAAGCCTTCCATCTCAGACATTATTAAAGTCTGCTATGAGTCATCCTTGTCCTTGGTTATATTCCTTCCAAGGAAGTGTTTTCCTTTGCCCATGGAAATGTACACTAAATATAAACACAGCCTTCACAGTGACATTTGACCAGTTTAATGACTATACCATCTTCAAGGAACACTTTCTGTTGTTACGTCCTGTATCCAGATTGTTCCTATTTGCCTTTCTTTGACAGACTAGTGGCTAAAACAGACTATAGTCTATTTGAGCCTGAAATTATTTCTGGCTACCTGACTGCCTGAAATTTTCCATTTAATAAGTGACAAACATTCTCTTCTTCATGTTACTAATCAACATGCATTACTCTGTTCAACACTGTACTGTCTTATCCATTCTTCCAGCTTTGTCACTGATCCCCTGAGCCATCTAACCATGAGCGCTGGTCCACATGATTTATTGAAATTATGTTGAATTAGTTGATAGAGATATACCAAAAGGATTCGAATAATTATCCTTTTAAGACCAACCTTCTGTGGAAAGCTTGCTCCAAATGGCTCTTCCTGACCCCGTCTTGAGTTAGTTAGACATGACTCTCTTCAGTGTTAGAAAACACGGTAACATGTTCAAGATTACGTCTGGTTAGCATGCTTCTGGAAAATGAAAAACCACATCCACACTAACCATGCTACAAATGAGATTAAATGCAGGTTATGTTAAGGCAATGTAAAAACATTGTGTGAATATGGCTTTAGGGTGACTGCCCTGACTTCCTCTAGACTGAGTTTGTAAAGAATCAATAAAATACAACACTTACAGAGGACTCTTGGGACAAATGGTCATCACAAGCTGTTGGTTCTCAATTCTCTTGTGTAAGCAAGTGTAGGCTGGCATTTCCAGTATCTGCTTGGTGAAACAACAGTTCATTTCTTTATTAAGGGCTAAAATTTGTCCTCTGATATGTGTGAATGGCTCCCACTGAAGTAAATGAAAATGTCAATTCATTATTTAGCTTAGTTACAGGGGTATAACTAGAGCAATAATGAGCAGAAATTAAAAGAATAAAAATGTAAATTGACTACCAGAAGAAAATCCCAGACAGTAAGACTATTTATAGCACTGAAGCACATGTGTGATTTTAAACATGTGATTGATACTGTTTTTTTCCTAAGGTTGCGTACATGTATATTTCAGTTCTTAAGCTGGATCCAGACTACCCTTTTCCCATCATCAAAACATTAGATGGTGAAATAATTTCTCAAGGGAAAAGAACACTTGGGAACATTTAAATTAGATTGGAGAAACATCAGGAAATATAGCAGAGAAATCAATTCCACGTTAACAGGAAGATGTAGTGGTTGATCTTTATCATCCCTGCATTCCACATAATGTTTATAATTTGGATCTTATAGCTTATTTCCAACTGCAGGATACGGAGGTCTGAGGCATTTGAAGTTCACTTCATTACACATGTAGGCCAGGTATATGCCACTGGTTGGATAATTGATCCTGCTCCTTACCACATCCTGTAATCTATTGTGTGCAAAGTACATGAAGCCTATAGAAGGTGGTTTGCCACGTGCCCTGTCTTTCTCAGCAATAAGAACAAGCAGACTGATCAAACCTGATCAAGTACATTTGTATTGTACAGCCTGGGCAGTACCTGTAGGACACAGTGTTTACAGCTACTGTTGGTGAAGTCTAACACTGAATGACGGTGTCTGTGTGTGTTTCAATGCTGTGTCCATGGATGAAGGCACGCATTGCCCTTCCTATTGGAGTCAGTCAGAGTGAGCTTGCTGATCATTTGGGTCATCCTATGATGTTTAAGTCAGTGACAAGACACATTGAAAAGCAAAGCAGCAAACCCACAGTTGTATTGCAGAGCTCCCCAAATTTTTCAGCCTGGTGCCTTGAGATAGGAAAAGTGCATGCTCCACTTGTGCAGTCTGTGAAACCAGAATATCATCCAAAAAAGTACTTCTGCTAACCTTGTCTTCAATGGAGAATCCGTAAACAGAATCTTTGGCACAGAAAACAAACAAACAAACAAACAAACAAAAACTCAAATGATATGTGCTTAGCATATGGAAGGTGAAAATCACAGATACAGAGCGTAATATGTGAATCATACAGTGCTAAAAACTGTTCAGCAAATGCACTGGCAGCAGAAATGATGGCAAAGACTTTATGTTCTCTGATAATGTAGCTCTTTGAAACACTACGGGCGGACTCTCTCTCTCTGCATCATGTCACATAGGACAAGGAATGGGACAGGCCTCTGTGCTTCTCAGTTCTTAGACATGCCATACAATACAACAAACCAGCTATATAAAGGCGTACTGAATGAGGCTCTGTGCCTGCAAGGGAAATTTAATTGGATTTCTTTATAGGTTGCAACAATCCAATGAAAAATTATGTAAGAATAGCATGATTCAATTTCAGCATGCAGTTGAATAATAATATTTTTTTTTTAAAAAAAAAAGAGAATTCTTCGTGCACATAGGAAAAAAAAAAGGGGGGGGGAGGGGAGGGGGGGGGAGGGTTAGGATGAGAACAACCTAAGCCAGCAGTTTTCAACCCAAATAGACTGCATGGTCCAACTTTATTCACAACAGCATGGATATTGTGTGTGTCATTATCCAACTTAGGATATAAAAGCACAAATTATAAGCCATTTAATGTGAATATATAGGCTTTCATGGCTTCTGGCTTTGACTTTTTGGAAGAATAATGGTGTCTTTCATTCTGTCCCCATACTCTGAATCAAAGTGACTGAGAAAAGAAAAGAAAATATTGCTTCATGCAGCTATCAGACCCACCTCAATGAATAATGATGAGTTCAAGCATTACTGGTTTGAGTTGCTTGGGTGTAACTTAAATATTTCTGTGCCTTTCTTCATATTTTACGTACATTTTCACTTTAGGTAGCAGCCACATAAAACCATATAGTATTTGGATTTTTTAAGGATACATACAAGGCGTTTGCAAGTGTGCATTTGCATGTGTGTGAGTACATAGCATATATACCTGTAGATACATGCTATATACCTGTAGATATATAGCACATATGCCCATCAATCAAACTTAAATACTTGGTGAGAAGTGGCACCTAACTTGAATACAGCCTGTTGATTTCTGCTACAGTCAGATACAGCAAATTATATACCCTCTGTTAACTTCAAATAAACTTGTAAGGATAGCTTTTATTGTGTTTAATGTGAAAATGAAGAATATAACTCAAACAATAATCTGTGTAACTTTATTTTACAGTAAGTCTAACCTATTTATGTTCTTAGTTATTAGTGCAACACAAAGTTTCCAACTGGGGACCTAAAAGTACTTTGTATAATTTTCAGGGATTTTAAAATAAAAAGTAGGGGACAAATGAGTCTTAAGGCTCCCAGAAAAGAGCAGAGGGAAGTCTGTAGAATAAGCATGTTAGTTTTATACTTCTGCCAAAATTATCAGCAATCAAAACAAGATCAATATTGATATTAAAGATTTATCATTAGTTTTAAAAAAGAACGCTGTCTTTCTTACTCAACTGGGCTCTTGTTTTAGAAATTATGGTTTGAAAGGTAATGACTCTGAAATAAAATGTTATATACCAAGCACATAACTTTCCAGCAAAGGGTAAATTTCGTGACCAAGTACCTAACAGGGACTTGCAGAATACACAGCCTAGTCAGTATTACAGCAGAGGTCCATCTATGCTATAGCTAACCTCTTATTAATGGGATTTTTAATTTTCTTCGAAGTTTTCTTTAAGCATATCATGAGAGCCATGTCATATAAGCCAGAAGTTTGTAGTATTTGGCCTGCTTCAGATTGATACCCTTGCTTTGGAGAAACTATATGAAAATTAATTCTCCTAAAAGAGTTTAGGTTTCAGAAAAAATGCAAATCAGAGTTACATACAAAGTAGGTTTAATGAGCCCATGCACCATCCAAGCAGCTGAAAAGTTTTCAGGCTGGTAGCTCAGCTGCTGAAAGCACCATACACCTGCTACAAGTTATTTTGCATTTGTCATTAAGCAGGTCCTTGAAAATAAAAATGAAAAATAACAAAACAAAACAAAACAAAAATAAAATAAATAAAATAAAATAAATAAAATAAAATAAACAAAGAAGTCCATTGTTGCAAATTCCTGCTGTGATAAGGCGAATTTCTTGTTTTGGGGGAAAACTAACCTGAGTACAATATAGACTTCTGAAGGGGCTCAGACTGTTTCATCAAAGAAAATAATTGGCACATGCTCACTCTCGTGATGTGTAGAGTAAAGGGGGTGAAGGGAAGTATAAGGAGAGATTATTTTGAAGATCTGGCAAGAGAAGGAAATGGCTATGCATGGATTAAAAGGGAGGAAGAAAGAGGCTAGAGGAAAGGATGGTAATTAATGCAAAGTGGGAGTAACAGGATCACTGTGAGAAATGACATGGGAAAGGGTGGGTGCTGGGGGCTTAGAGGCTAGAGCAACTGCTGGTGCAGGGGTCTAGACAGGATGGAGGAAAAAGGAGAAATAGATGTCTGCAAGAGGTAGAAGACCTTTGTCTTCTGTTTCCTGCCTCATCTGAATTAGGGAGCCTCTTCACACATAGACTGCTTTTGGGAAGCCCTGGTCATCTAGGAAGAACTTAATATTACAGGGATTTTAATTGCAATGCCAACTTGAGACCTTCCTGCTATTCCCTGCCACTGGTCATTTTCCTGCCATTTTTACCTGGTGTTTTGTGGACCCTAGTCTATAATATGTCATGGGGCTGTCATAGCATTTAAAAGATGCTTGAAAAACAAAGGCTTATTCTTAAGCTAGATCCACTCACTGATGTTTCCTTACTTTAAAATGATGGCCTTGGTCCCTGTATGAGGATATCCTGTCCCTCATGCATAGGAAGAGCTGCATAGGAGGTATGCATCATGTGCACAGGGACCAGACTGAGGCCAAGAACTGAGAGCAGATGTATTCCATACATATCAGAATCTCCCAGCCTTTCTAGATAGAAGGCAGTGAGAGGAGGACACACTCCAGCATGTATAAAGCGTTTCACAGTTCTCTAAGGTGTTCCCTGATGGCATTCCCATTCACACAAGAAATTCAGAAAAGTATGGGAAAGCCTTTTCACAACTCTCTGAATGCCCTTGTTTTATGTAAAACATATTTCTTTCAACTGTTTTAAAATTTACTGGCATTCTTGAATTCCCCTTGCATTTGACATGTTGTATGGCACATGGTGTTTGTTCAGGTGCCATGCGAGGGAGTACAGGTGGGAGAGCAGGGAATGGAGCAGGGACTCTTTTCCAGTTCATCACCAAGTGAACTGTCTAAGCCATGACCAACCAGTTTCTCCAGGAGAATACTGAAGAAAACAGTGTGAAATGTTTTACTAAAATGGAGGTAAATAGCATCCACAGCAACAGAATTTTAAATACTGTAGTATTTGAAATACTATATAGTTTCTTATTATACACTATATAGTTTCTTATTATACACATCTTCATATTTTTGATAAGATATTTGCCTGTCTGGAAAAGTAATCTAAAAGGTTTTTCCTTTTTTCCTAGATACAAGGCAGTTTATTGAAGTAAAAGAAGATAAAGAACAATTGTCCTTTAAACATTTACATCACCCCACAGATATGAATTAAACGTTTGCCATGAAAATTAATGTCAACATTGGTTATGAATTTCAGAGCTTTCTAGCTTTTAAATCTAAGAGCTTTTGTTTTTTATTTCTCACTGCTTTTTATTTAGAAAATGATGGACAAATTCAAGTTCTTTCCTGATCTAATTCTGTCCTCAGGAACATTTATCTGCAAGCAGGGATCTCTGATGATATTAACATCCATCTGTCCCAACCTTCCATCCACAGTATCACTCTCAAAGTTGCTGTTTGTTACAAAGTACACATGTTATCCTATTAATGTCAAAGAATAATTCACTTAAGCCCTTTCCCTCTGCAAGGAATGTAGAATACGGGTTTCCATTTGTCTTTGTTTGGCATGGCAGCCACAATCTGATTGGAAGGTAGATGTGTAGGTTGATAATATAATTCTGTATAAATAATATATATTCTGTATAAATACTGTCATGAAAGCAAAGCATGCAAGAGCAATAGTCTATGTCTGATGAGTGGACAGATCTAACTTGTACAAATAGAGCATTTAGTAAGTAATTACCCTTGAGAAAGATTTCTTCAACATCCCAACTTAAAAGCAGACTCCTGCTATTGAATCTGTACTCATCTTTGTGTTATTTTGATAGCATAGACCTTGTTATGCTAGTTCGTATTGCATCAATATTTCCAGCGTAACTAATATTCCTTCTTTAGATGTTTAAGACTAAGAGATGTTGATTCAAAGGAAGTTCAAACTGGATGGACAAATTAAAAAAAAAAAGTTATTTGATGATGCTTGCAATACATTTAATAGCAGAAACAAACAGCACAGCCTTAGAGTTACCTGTTTGTGTACTTGAACTATTCTATGTTATGAGATATAATTTTGAAGATATAGATTGTTCCTCTGTATTTAGAAATCCAAAGCACAAAACATTCACCTAGCAGCCACTTCTTTTTCTTTGTCAAAATATTAGTGAAGCTGGTTTCATGTTAGGCAAATATACTTCACCTAACACGTACTTTAGCCAGAACTGGTGATTAAAAGCTAATGGAACTGTTCAGCTCTTTTTCTTTTCTGTCAACACAGAAGTCTTCCTTGGGCAACTGCTTTCTCTTTCTTGACACCTTTCCTTTTTGCTTCAACAGCAGAGGAAAAGAAATAGACTTTGAGTAGGTTGGGAGAGAAATGCTGAAATTTTCCAGCCCTTCAATTTCAGCAGCCCCACAGAATAAAAATATCACGGGTGAGAGTGGGAAGCTCTGATGGACCATCTGCATCTGCTGGAGATGGAAATGTGCACCCAAGCAGAG
Organism: Cygnus atratus; assembly: GCF_013377495.2. NCBI lineage: Eukaryota > Metazoa > Chordata > Aves > Anseriformes > Anatidae > Cygnus > Cygnus atratus. Next base: position 9,253 of record NW_026109741.1, read on the forward strand.
GTCAGACCATGCTTCCAGGCTGGGATATTTTGGGAAAACTGAAAAGATATTTAGCAGTTCCACATCAATCTTTGCTCAGTATTCAAGTTGGGGAAAGCTGAACCAAAGTGAACAGGCAAGCCTGTGACTCCAAATGGAGAGTTAGTAGACACAAATGTCTTGAGCATTACTGTAAGAATGTACATTACTAGTAGCACTGATTACGGTTCAACAAACCCTGAGATAGATGGAACACCTCGTAAAATGTATTCACGTTAGAAATGGAGGCTACAATATAAACATAATTTGAGCAGTGTTAAATTGTCTCTGAGGCCAACTGACCACAACCATACTACTGAACTCTCCTAACCTACAGGACCTAGTGACTCAGTTTGTGCTAGCTCCTGACACCTCTCTGGTAACCTCCAGAGAGAAAAATACTTACCATGGACCAGGGACCACTGTCACAGTTTATCAGAAAGGGCACTACTATTCCAATACGTAGAAGTGTTTCCTGACACTGTTAAGTTAACTAATGAAGATTTGCTAATAAAATCCATGACTCAAGGATAGATAAGGCCATGTGCGTTAGAACTTTATGTTCAAGCGACAGAAATTCTGATGTTGTTTGCTATATAATCTACTTGGCAGTAGGTTGTTTTTCCTTACCCTCGAACAGGACAACATAGTCTGGAGAAACTTCTCCCACCCAATTTGCAACAATGCTCCCCAAAAAAAAAGAGCAATGTAGGATAAATAACTGTACTCACAGAACACGGTTTCACAGCATGAGATGAGCTAATCTACCATTTTGGTGTTGAGAAAGGGGAAGATAATGCTCTCCTTCTACCTTTTTCACTGACAACCTCACCCTGCAGCTGCACCCCTTGTGTCAGCTCAGTCATCCATACCTCTGTGCAAGCCGGCACTAGCCATGAGTTTGGAAGATGAGCAGAAGAGGAAATGAAGAAGACCTCCTTTGTCAACAGTGGTAAGCTGCTATGTTGCATGACCATTTTGATACATTGATGAATCTTGCACTTTTCTCACTAACAGCATCAATAAATACATCTTTTTAGGGGAAAATAAGTAATGGACCATGAAAATATGTCACACGTTAAATATCACAGAGTGGCTTGGATTGGAAGGCACCTTAGAGATCATCTTGCTCCTCAATGAGGCAACATTGTACAGATGATTTCAGACTATAAGTTATCCCCATATTAACCAGATAGCGATTCTAACTTTACTGTTTGCTCACCACAATAAATGAAACTCAACTGTATTGTGTGCAGCACTTCTGTGAAACAAAGGGATGAGAACAGTTATCAAAACTATTGGGAATCATCATAAGCTTTTATTCTGGTGGATGTAACTGACAAAGAGATATTTCACAATGCAATCAGCTCAAGGTGCATGAGCTAGGTCAGCTAATTATTGAAGAATAAGCAGGCAGAAAGAAACCTGAATCAGATACCTTACTAACAAAAAGGACTAGATCCTTGGCTAATTTTGGTAATCATAGATCCACATGAATCAGTGAAGACATCCCAATTTATACTAACAAAACCATTTAAATCTAGGAACTTCTTGCTAATGAGGCTGACTTTCCTGCTTCTCAGTTTAATCTTTGTGCCATGTCATCATCGTTCACAAGAAAAAAATATTTTATTTTGTTTTGTTTTGTTTTAATTTCTGGCTTGTTTTACTCTGATTTGTCATACTCTCACAGCACAGGTCTGGAATCTGTTAATAGAGAAATGTTTATCATCTCAAAACTGATTTACGTGGAATAGATCCTGAAAACTGTAGAGTTAATAGGATTTAGGGAAAAGGGACTCTGAACAGCTTGCAGAAGCCAAACGACCAGAAGCTGGGCTTTTCTGAGGCAAATTGTGTGACCTAGGTACTCAATTTCCATTAAACTCCTGTAGAATTTTATCTCTGAAGGCCATTTTCCTTAAGAAGACTCCATAGCCCTGGCCTCTGAAGTTCTCAGCAGGAGCTAGTCGTTGCTGACTGCTTTTAGAAACAGCTCTATCTGCCATCTCAACCTCTTTTTAGAGAGATCTGAATTGATTTCTTGACAGCTATTGTTAACGACCCTAAAATTCTATGATAAATGAGGTAACTGTTTCATAAACTGTTCTACAGGAAACATCTTACAGGGTTTTACTTGACTAATTTGTTACAGTTTATTTCTGGAAAGTAAAGAAGGTGCTGGTGTGCTATGGTCTTCCTAGTTCTCATGTAGGCTGCTTTAAGCATCCACCATAAATGCTCACAGTGGTGAGGAAGAGTTTCAGATCCTCCTGAACCCAACTGACTATGTGCGCTACTCTGAGCAGAGGGATAATAACCCCCTCTGTGCTTGGTAAATCTCTGTTGGACTCCAGGAGATAACATCATCAACAAGAGGTCTTTCCAGACTTCAACACAAATCTCATACATTGTCACATGAATGGTTATTTACTTAAGTCAATCCTGTACCCCCAGATTTCCATTCATCCATTCAGAATTGTAATGGCAAAATAACAATAATAATAATAATAATAATAATAATAATAATAATAACTCTTGTAATTTGTGTTGTTATAAATTTTATTCATCCTCTGCTTTAGCTCAAACCCACTTCTAAGTGATTCCTTACAAGCAAATCCATCACCCTCTGAACACAACTTTTTAAAGGTGCAGAATTTTCCAGCTGCTGACACATTTTAAAACAGGTACATTTTCTTTAATGAGAAACACCCTGAGTATCATACTGTCTCCAGCACAAAACAAAATCCTTCGCTATTTTCTTAGCTTTCATGATGGCAAGATAATTGCAAGAGAGAGCACGCTCTTTGCAGCAGCTGTGAATATTGGAAACACTATAGAAAGCAAATACATATGTACAAGTTTGTTTTAACGTACTGGAATAACAGAACAAAATGTGTGTGATCCAGCAAGTCAGGTCCTTTTAGGCTAACCAACACTAATGTGTAAGGGCCAGACAGTCCTCAGTGGCTCACTACAGTAGGAGTGTGACCAATAGATGGAGGGTGCTCCAAGACAGACTGTGCCTGTGGCTGACAGCCCCTCCCAGGGCATCACATAGCAGGGAGATTTTCATGCCACCATGAATCCTGGAGATTAGCAATGGACTTCTTCTGTTTGTGTCCTTTAACCTCTGTGTGAAAGGCAGATGGAGAGCATAGCTTCTCCTCTTCAGCTTCTGGCTAAGGTGTTCCCTCATGGGGTGGCTGGCAAGGCACAGTTGTTGCAGCCTCCACAGGTGCAAGAGCTCTCACAGAAGTAATTCATTGCCAATACTTGATGTGCTGCTGATGCTGTGGGATGTAGGATCATGTAACTGCATATTATGTGTATTTCCCTTTCAATGGAAAGAGACAAATGGGGAACTGTCCTCTCTTTAAGCTGCTGAAGAAGATAGAGCAGAAAACAGGTTGATTTGTAATGAAGCCCTAAGTTCCTGGGTACCAAACATACTTACATGCCAGAGACAAAGTTGAATCTTTGCTGTTTATATCTCCTAGGCTATAACTAGGCTCTAAATTGCAACTCAGAATTTGTTTATACTTGATGTCTGAGTTGGGTTTGGTTAGTTACTTGCTCCATTTTTTAACAACCTATTTAATGAATAACATTTCAGTGTTTTACAGATTTGTGTTCAGGCACTAATGTGCTTTTGTTTTTCTTAAAGAGTAAAGGTAGTTACTCAATGTGTATTCTCAGAATCTGATTCAGGATTTCAAAAGGTGGTTTGAACTATTAGAATAAAGATGGAGAAGTAGGAATTGATATCAGTGATGATTGCAGTCAGAGACCTTTTGCTTTCCTCCAACTCTCTTCCAACTTCCAAGATAGAGAAGTCAATAAGCTTCACTTTCAGGGCTACTGAACACCTTTGCCAGCATACAGAATCAGCCCCTGTTTATGCTTTTGTATACCGACATTCACTGACTCCTGTAAGGAAAGATGGAAAATGGCAAGTAAACCTCATAAGTCCCCAACAGAGTACACACGACCCATTTGCAGTTTCACAAAACCAAATAGAATTAACATGCATTGTGGAGCCATAGTCCCTGGAAAACATCAACACTCTGACAGTTTCTTCCAGTCAACCGTTCTGAACATAACAGTTTCTTCCAGTCATCTAATCAGAAATTAAGTGTCTACAAACCAGAGCACAGAATCTCTTAATCTCATTTAGCAGAGCAATTGTGCATCAGGACATCAGTATTTAGGCTAATATTGTCCTGTGATTTTTTCTAATCTATCCATTTCAAAATGATGACTTAGGATGGGATAATAATAGTATTTTTGGCAGTCACTGTCAGTGAATGATCATTGCTAGTTGGTATTTCATTCTTCTATATTATCATAGGAGAAAGTTCTTGTCTGTATCTGTCTATACCAAAATGTTACAAGCAAGTTGTTTTCTGTTAAGTTATGTATTCTTCTTTGCTATCATGCAACATTGTATTTTAGCAAAACAGTAAATATTCTTAATGATGTTTATGTGTACAGATACAATACAGGGAACTGTCTTGAAAACAAACATTAATTTAAAAGTAATGTAGTGCTTAGATTCTGTCAAAACTGATGGACTTTCATTTTTCAGCTTCACTTTTTCCACCAGCACAGTCCAAAATGGATGTGAGTGAAAGCATATATGAAAAGTGAGGGGAAATTTAATGACACAGTATTACATGAACTCTTGCCTGAGAAGAATGCTCTACAGGAAAAAGCAGGAAGAAGGTAGTTCTCTACATGGAATTACTTTTCAGGAATTAAGCAGTACAGAAGAGTGAGAATAGATAATTTCTGCTTCTTCAGAGACATTAATAATAATAATAATAATAATAATAATAATAATAATAATAATAATAATAAATTTTCATCATCAGAAGAAACAAGACTCCTGTCCCAGTTTTAAATACCTTGATAGGTATTTGAGGCATGCAAGAGATACACAACTGGGTCCCATGCTTTCAAAGCCACTATAGTAAGATTTATATACTCTCCATCACAATAAAGAAGATAATCACAAAACTTGAGGAGTATAGGAAGAGAAGAGAAGGGAAGGGAAGGCCATTTCTTGTATTTTTTTTGGTTTTAAAGAGTATGGCTAATGGTTGGACAAGGCAGGTACTAGTGCCGTTCAATATTCCGTGGTAAAACCTTTATGTGCTGTGAGTGTTGGCCCTTGAACATAGGTTCTTATTTCCCCCTTTTTTTTTTTTTTTTTTTAATCCTGATGCTATTATCGCAATGGATGGGAAGAAGTAAGTCTAAGTGTTATTTTCAGTTTTGGTTATTCTTGCAGAAAACTAATAGCTTTGTTCCAGCTAATGTTTTTTACACTACAACAATGTTGGCCACTGTGTATATTCTTCAGTAGAGGTTGTCATTGATAAAATTTATCTTCATTAGTAATAGTTTCCTCTAGTTTTCTAATAGTTGGCATTAGTTTTCTAAAAGAAATGGACTGTCCTAGCAGAGTAAAATTAGAGGAAGGTTTTTACTCTTTCACTAATTAAAACATTGAAGTGATGCATGTGCATCATTTTTGGTGTGAAAGAACTTGGAGTGCACTGAACGAACTTCAACAAGCCATGTAGCTATTTTGCATCTTTGTTCATTCATAATAATTCTCTCCCATCTTGACTCTAAATTTTCTGTGTTTCAATAGGAAAATCTGAATAGAAAAAAAAAAAAAAAAGATATATCCACAGATATATGTACATATATGTGTGCGCATGTGTTTGTAAAACAAAGTTGCTTTGCTAGATTTCAGGCTTATTCACTACTACATACATTACAGCTGATGTATTGATGTAACTGTTAAGAATTACTGAAACTAAATGAAAAGATACTCTTTTTGCATATATTTTTAAGAAGGGTCTTGCCTGGAAACATAGGTAAAAAGTTGATGTGGGCTTTTCATGGAAAGACAGGAAGGTTAGAAGAAAGTTAGGAATGTGAATTTGCTTTTCTACAGAAAATCAGAAATATTGTTACTCTGAGAAACAAGAGCATAACATACTGTCATTCACTGATGGGTCATGCTGGAGGGAGAGTCTGTCTTATTAAAATACTCCCTATAGATTCAACGGATAGAAACATTTCCATAAGGAAATATCTATGGGAACATAGCCAGAACATTTCTGTATCACTCCTCATTGGGAAAATTTAACAGCTCCTTAGAGACAGTTTGGAGTGTGAAAATTGTGAGTGTTTTGGTGTGCTTTGCATACTGTTCTAACACTTACTAAGTACTTAGAAAAAGTTCCATGAAATGCCTTCAGAAAACTGACTTATTATTCCTCAACTGCTCTCTAGTGTTTCTGTCAGATTGAAAAGCTACTGATTACAGAATGATCCCAACTTAAGGGAAGATCTAGTAGTAGGATAAAAAGTCCATAAAAATCCCTTAATACAGATATGGGAAGTGAAACCAAAAAACATGTAACAAAAAGGAGAATATAGTTATTGTTATCATATCTGTCAAAGGAATTACTCTGTTTCAGTGAAACTCTTTTGCAGTAGTTCCTGTAATAAAGGATCTAAAGGATGGCTCCAGGAAATGATCAACTTGTTAACAGAACACCATGCATTGACTGTGTTCAAAAAGTCTGTATATTCAGCAAATCTCCATTGTAACACACCCTCTGCTATTGTAAGAACAGTAGTTCCTGTGGTGAGTATTTGACTCCACTATGAACTGTATCTTTTGCACTACAAAACTTCAAAGTTAGACACTTTAGAGAAAAGAGATGGAAATGCTTTCCCTTTAACTCTGTGCTTAACTGTTTAATGAAGAGTTCTGTCTTTAAAAGGTCAGTGAAGCTATAACAGCAAAAAGTGGCCATTTTATCTAACAGGGTAGAGTCTGTCCTTTACATATTTAAGGCTATTTAACAAGTTTATTTCAGTTATATTGCAAATATAATCCAATCTGTCCATAAGTAAGACAGGTTCAAGCCTTTCATCACTTGTATTGTGTTGGAATTTGAGCAACTCCACTGAAGGCCACTATTAGGTGGGACTGCCTGATACTAGATTTAAACCTGGGCTTCCACTACCTGAAGTATTTTTCTAAAACTACAGAAGAGAAAGAGATGCTTCATTTGCTCCTTCATGCTCTTCCCCTACAATAGAAAGGATTAAGTAAATTAACTAAACCGAGTTTGCTTTAGTTCAACAGTCAGCAAAAGCAGTCTTTTGCTGGGTACTTGACTTTTGCTTTGTCACTTTCTAATAAAAAAATAAAGGAAACATAAGGTGGACATTTATGCAGAAGCTGTAAACTGTTGACTTGCGCTTCTTATGCATGTACTTAATGTTCTTGTTTTACAACCTTAACTCTCCCAGAAGAATTTATAACAGTCACTACACACATGTAGTTGACATGTGCTGTTTGTGATGGTAACACGAAAATGGTTACAGCAAAATGTTCTGGTTAATAAAGGATGAACACTAAGCTCTGTGTCAACAAATGTGTCTGGGGCAAGTTTGACAATTCTTTTTACAAAACCAAAGCTCTAAAATTAGAGGTAAGATATATGATTCTGTCCTTGCTTCTGTGTTTTTTATGCTGCACTTGGGCTAGTGAAAAACTTAGGAAAAGAAGGATCAGTCAGAGATCTGGTATGTATTTATGTATGTGTGTGTATGTACATCTACATATATAGAGATGTATGTTTCCTGATCACGTATAAGATTCATTGTTATTCTTGGTCCTGATTAAATGAAATTTTAAAATGACAGGTGAGGTCACATCTTTGTCAAGAATTACTTTAAAGAGAAACAGAGACTTTGGTTTTGGTTGGTAATTCTTTACTTTTGCTCTCTTTCCAGTAGGCAGGAATTAGTTATCATAACTACGTCAATGTAACCTTACAGAGATTACTATACTGTTTACTTATTGGAGATCTAGAGTGCAGCATGTAGGACATAGGACCACAAGGTTCTAACCCCCTGAAGTCAAAGTAAAGCCTTATAAATTTATATATATATATGTATATGCCGTGCATGTATTTTTACGATAGCAAGTAATGCAAAATAATGAAACAATATCTGCAGAGGCCAAATGATTAGCTGCTGCAAAGCAGGATAGCCTCCTTCCAGTTAACAGAGGTATGCTAATTGGCTCCAGCTGGTAATCAAGACAATGTCTTTAGTCTTGAAGATACATCTCAGTGTGCACTTATTATTCAAAGCAAAAGGATTGGGCCAAACATACAAGTGGTGCAAACGAACATAGGTTGGCTGACTTCAGTGGAGCTCTACCAGTGCGTGTCAGCTAAGGGTTTGGCACAAAGATTTTAGGCAAAGAAGATACATTCCTTTCAGAACATTAATTATGTCTTAACACACACTTATTGGATATTCTTGGGGTGTGTTGGTTACATAATAAAAAGCAAGTAATAAAAAGAAAAAAAAATGAATTTGCAGGTGGTCCATTTTATTGGACTGAAAATAAAGGGCAAGCATTTGAGATTCACAATTCCTTAGGAACTAGAGAGGAGGGCAAGCTGGGGCAGCAGAAATGAGGGCATGGTTCTGATTCAGGTTTCATAATTATATTCAGAGATCAAAGCAGGAGCTGAGCAGGAAACAGCAGAGGGGAAAGTCAGGTGCAGATATCACACCCTGCTCCATCACCATCATCAGCCAAAATCTGGGAGCCAATCCAGTGTGGTGAACAAATGTGTTTGTTCAAAATAATTGCCTTGACTGAAGCTCATTATTGTTTTCTTTAGACTATTTTAGTTCAGCTACTGCCAGCTTGTTTCTGATGGTACAGTTAGCCAGGCTAAAACAGTTGCCATCATTAACACTATAAATATCCTGGAGGTTTTTTTTCAGCTTTTACTCAGTCTTTCCCAGGAAAAGTGGTACAGAAATGGGAAAAAGTGGACCTGAAGTCAATGAAGACATAATTCCATCTTCCAGAATACCCTAGCAGAAAGCAAAAATACCATACAGAGCTTTCAGCAAATTGATTCACAGTGAAGCATCAGCCGGTAGGAGTTCAATGATTGTGGGAAGGGTCTTTTTTTTTTTTTTTTCCTTAAAATATAGCCTTTTAAGTATTATTTTTTTTTAACCTATCCAACATTGTGTAGTATGTTGGATTAAGATGCCATTTTGGCAAGATAATAGTAAAATGGATCAGTTTTGCATACCTGCAATTTTCTAATTGGTAAGAAATCTATCAAAAGAACATTCTGGTTACATTCCAGACTTAACAAGTGTCAGTGCAAAGATTATTAGTTTTCCTAGTCTTCATTTTAACCTGTGCTGTTTGTTCCATGGGGTGTTTGCCCTACCAAATGCAGTGGCTGGACATGTCTAACTAAATGCATTTTTTCTATCTTGGAAGATTAAATGCAAAATTTTGACTTTGTATTGGTTGAAAATGCAGCAAAAAAACATTGAACTTTGGCATCTAAAATCTTTAAATCCCATCCTCAGGTGTATAAGCATATTAAATATATATATTTAAGACATCCAAATTTGAACTTGGTTTTATTTGCTTTGGTGTCACATTAGTTAACTACATTAAAGTTTGAATTTGTGATCCTGGCACCAGACAAGTGGGTAGGTCATTTGCTGGGAAGGAGTGAGTAACTGGTTTAGGGGTATTATCTGACCTGCTCTGTCTGTTTTGAAGCTTACCTGCTCAGGGAAAAGTCCCAGCTAAGGGCTACAGACTTAGCTAAGCCTCTGCTCTGGTTCTCCCCATTAAGGTTTCCTTCATGAAGGCAGCTATCCAGAAACTCTTCCTAGGGGAGCACAAGGGGTTTTGAACAAACCCAAAAGGCTGTGAGAACACAGCAACGGTTCTTTAAAGAGCAAGCAGGGGCAGGAGTCACTGCGTTGAAGAAGGTATGATGAATGATACAAAGAGAAAGTCCAGACAAAATCAGAGAAAGTCTGACAGTGAATACAAGAGAAGAATATTTAAAGATAGGCAGTATTTAGCTTATAGAATAGGGTAATTTTATGAATGATCAGAGCATGGGTAATCATGTTTTCTCACATAAAAGTTTCAATCTTTATCTTTTAAGAACATAAAACTTTCAGAATCTGTTGTGATTGGTCTTAGAGCAGGTTTCGTTCCCATTCCACTTTTAAGCACAGTCCATACAAAGCTGTAGAGTCCAAACTGAACCCTTCAAGAGAACCTGGTTCTGCTCACATATTAATTACAGAAATACAGAGATCTTCATTTAGTTTTCCTCTTTGGCTTCTCTAAATCCAGAGCTATTCTGAAATGCTTCTTCCTGCTCAGTCTGTTCCTCAGATTTTCTCCCTTTCTTTCTGCCATTCATGGCAGCCAGTCCACAACAACTATGAAAAGGACAAAGGAGTCATTTGGTTCATTATGTCAAAAGGTGCATTTCTCATCCACCACTGGGAGCATCATCTACTGTTTGGAGAATAATGACAGACATGCAACTGCATAATTGTACCAGAGGAAGAGCAGCAGCCAGGAGGCAGGTTACTGTTTATTGAAAAGTAATCTGGTGCTGACCCCTGTCAGGAATCAAACTTGGTCTCCTGAGAGGAGAGTTACCTGAGAACTGTTTCAGTTTGCCTGGACTTTCACCATTTCCGGTGCCAGCTGAAGATTTTTCCTGCCGGCAGCTCTCCAAAAATGAGCATGCAGTATGCCTAGAAGTCTGTTGACTCACTTATCTTTCTATTTGGTGTAAATATATAAATTGCAACACAAATAGTTGCTTCAAGTCATTCCAAAATACATGCTCAATTGTATTTAAACTGTCCACTTTTTGAATACAAAGCCAGCTATCTATCTATTTAAGTACCTATGAACCAGAACTTTGGTGTCCAACAGATAGAACATATAAAATTATGCATGTTCATTAACAAAATGATATAACTCAAACTACATACAGAAAAAAATACTGAAAGTTATTGTCTAAGATCATTGTAGCCTCATCTCTGAAGATATTTATTCTATGATTTTTCCAACCAGCCAGCTTCAGGCTTGAAAATTATTGTTGTGATAAACTTTTAGTTTCTTCTTTCCTGTTACTTCAGGAAAAGACAAGCCAAGTTCTAGGACACTGACCTTGTTCTGTCTTTTCTTTTCTTTTTTTTTTTTTTTCCTGCAAAAGAAAAATTTTTGTACATTTCAGTAATCACTCCTGAATCCAAATAAAATTTCCTAAAGGAAATTCCTATCACATATAACAGCTTTTCTTTCATCTCTTCTATGTGCACAGTTAATGCAGAAACTTAAAGGATGACAGAGAAATGTAATCCTGTAAAATTCAAAATCAGTTATTGAAAGGCTTATAAAGTGTACAACAAGAGCACAGCTTTCAAAAGGTAGTAATTTCATGATGCATCCTTACTAAAACTAACTTTTAAAGAGGTTATGCAACTTGCAGTATCCAACAGATAATGGGACATGTACCTATATTTATCGCTAATATTTTGATTAAATATTGCTTGCAAAAAATACATGCACTTTCTTCATTATCCCCGGCAGCTGTGTAAACTGTAGCAAAATCAGTGTAAACTAAGTGTAAGAAATACATTTTTGGGACCTGGAGAATTCATGCAAGCCCAAGATCCATCTGGCGAAGGTGTCAACCTACTGCTGCTGAGGAGATTGTGCAAAATATGCATTTATTCTCACAGACAACACTCTGGAGCATTGCTGTGAACATTCAATCTAGCCAGCTGGTGAGAACAAGCTGAATCTGGACTGCACCGCTCAGTGGCAAGTGAGTGAAATGGGCATCCAGATCCCAGCAGCTATTCAGAATCTATGAAGACCTACAGGATTGACATGAATGCTTTTGTTCCTAGTAGAAATTACCTCAGTTTGTGCTTTCAGAACCAAACAACATTGAATTCAAAGAACCTAAAGCCTATCAACAACACACATACTTGCCAACCAAATCTTGGGAATGTCATGTATCTCTAGCCTTTACCCCTGCTCTCATTTGGCTTTCACCTGACTCATCATGCATTTCTGCTGTTCATTACACTCAAGTATTTCTCAGAGTTTCTGTTTTTGTTTTCATGTTCTTTTCCCTGTGGATGTCAGAATTATGCCTTTTCTCTAAGAAATGGTACATTTGAACCACTCAGACAGAATAGTTTCTTTCCTTTTCATGTTCATTGGCAGTGGCAGAAGGGGACAGTATGTCTTGCCACCTTTTACTTTTGCAGATGTTTTCTCCTGGCCTCTATGGTTTTAGTCCTTGTTTCTCTTACTAACTGAAATTCCCAATGAACCTTTTATTAGTGTCCCAAAAATACTGGTTTTCCTCACAGTCTTTCAATCCTTCATCACAACTAAATCATCCAAACCATTGGATTAATATAACAGTTGTACCAACAGACAGGATAAAGTAGGGAAATCCCTTCTTCTGCCACCTGGCTGTTACTGCAATAACACACACGAAAAAAAAAAAAAAAAAAGAGAGAGAAGAAAGAAAAGAAAGAGAAGAAAGACAGAAAGAGATAAAAAGAAGAGAAAGAGAGAGAGAAAGAGAGAGAGAAAGAAAGAGGAAAGAAAGAAAGAGAGAGAGAAAGAAAGAAAGAAAGAAAGAAAGAAAGAGAAAGAGAAAGAGAAAGAGAAAGAGAAAGAGAAAGAGAAAGAGAAAGAGAAAGAGAAAGAGAAAGAGAAAGAGAAAGAGAAAGAGAGAGAAAGAAAGAAAGAAAAGAAAAAGAAAGAAAGAAAGAAAGAAAGAAAGAAAGAAAGAAAGAAAGAGAAAGAAAGAAAGAAAGAAAAAGGAAGGAAGGAAGGAAGGAAGGAAGGAAGGAAGGAAGGAAGGAAGGAAGGAAGGAAGGAAGGAAGGAAAGAAGGAAGGAGGAAAGAAAAGAGAAAGAAAGAGCAAGAAAGAGAAAGAAAGAAAAAAAGAAAGAAAGAAAAAGAAAGAAAGAAAGAGAAAGAAAACTTCAGTAACTATATTTTAAATCTTAAGAAAAACCCTGAAGTGAACAAAATTTTCAGTTTACAGATAACTGAGCAGGACTTCTCCTGGAATACATTTTTCCCAGTCTCATAAGCAAAATTTTTCTTTGTATGAATGAAACCCTATCAAAAGCCATGAGTGTTAACATCCCATTCATTTCAAGTTTTCCCTTCCTGGTCTTCAGCAAGAGCAGAGGGCCTAGTGTCTGTGGCCGCTTTCTCTCTGCAGTGGAGATCTGGCAGATGCCACGTAAATTATTTCACCTTCTCTTTTCCCTAGTAACAGTCATTAATATTTGCCTAGCTTTCACATAGCCACCAAAGTATCCATTGCTGACACTATACCTCTTTCTTCCTTCATTACTTTTTTTCTCCTGGAGACCTGGGAGGAGAAGGGAGATGTGAGAAAGGCCACCAGAGAATATAGTGATGGGAACCATTTTTATGGACAACAAAGAAAGGAGCAGATCCTTGGCCACTTTCAAATCTCACTTATTTACCTGTGTTTTATTTGTGCTTTTTCCCTTGATTTAGACTTTTTGTCTGATCTCCAGAGCAAGATCAGTCATATATGTCTACATCATAATTCTCAGTATTATTAACCTGGTGCCTGTCCATGCTGTTGAGTAGATGTACAATAAGTAAGAGAAGACAAATCCCCGCACCAAAGATTTTGCATTCTCCATTCCTCATACTGCAAACACTTGAGACTAGATAGATGTACTTGAAGGCCAGTATTTTCATTCCTACTGAGCAGAGTCAAGGGACTTCCTTGAGAATTAAGGGCTATGCATTTGGAAGTAATAGTGAAAGAATCATGGGCATGGAGGGCTTGAAGGAAGCTCCTAAATCACCAAAACTGGTCCACTGCATCCACACAAAAAAGTGTTTTCCCTGAAAGGATCACAAAACAGCTGCTGTTCATATCAGCAGCAAAGTATGCCCCAACACATCACAGCAGATTTCCAAGCTACCAAACAGACAAAAAGCCATGTTGTGCCACCACAGGAAGACAATAGTAGGGATAAGATGAACCCCAAAATCTTCGCAGTAGCAGGCAGCTAACTGAACAAAACACCCAAGTGTTTTTAGGCTGCAGGCTACATTCACTTTCTCCACAAATACTGAGTACTGAGGAGTCCTTCTCAGTCTGATATAGGAAATAAGAATCTAATTTGATGCTAATCCTGCTAGGTGATGAACCTGAAGGGTCAGGCACTTTCATCAGGAATTGGGATGCCAACAGAAGAAGCAGCACAACTCAAAATCAAAATCAAAAATAATATATTGACTTTGTATCAACTTCATAATGCTGTTTACTTTTGATTTTATTTTATATATTTACTTCTATTGAGGGATGTTATCATAGTTATTTAGTCATTTTCAAGAGACAGAAAGAAATTACTGAAATCTCTAAATACAAACATAAATAAATACTATGTGTAAAATCTCTGATTTCATGGTCATGGAATAAAATAAAATTTAAATATTTTTAATAAAATAGCCCTTCATATATGTATGAAGGGACACCTTTCTGCTTGCCCTGTTCACCTCCTAAAATGGAAGACACTGCTATGAATGGAGACTTTCTATATATTTTAGATGAAAAAGAAAGACTAAATCTATCTCTTTATTCCCACTGAGTTTTTTCTAAACCCACCCATACAGAAAACTTTCATATTTGCATAACTTCTCTGCATACATGCTTAAAATAGTACAAAATTGGCCACTGTTCAGATGAGTCAAAATAAATGATAGTGCCAGCAATAAAATGATATTAATATGTCTAAATAGTGACTTTCTCCAAGCTCTGCAATCTGTGAGATCAAGCCAACAGACCACCACCCATCTCCCTGCTGCACGATATGTTCAGATCAAACTCTTCATTGCAATGCTTGAAAGGCTCCTAATCCCCTAGAAAAATCATAGATGATCAGGAAACCATGTGCTAAGTTCAGAAACCATTTCAGATGTAGTGTACTGTGCCTGAAAAGAAAGCAAACTTATTACTCACAGCTGCATTGCAACAAATTCAGAGATGAAGCCATTGAGGGCCCCTTTGTATTTTTTTTGGCCTCCACACAAATTGTTGACATCATTTCAGTCTTCACCATTCCTCTACTGCTGTTCTGAGTTTAAAGCAGTATTTCAAAGTTGGGAGAAGTGCTGGTCAGTCAGTGGGGGGATTCCTGTGGGAACTCCTGCACCTTTTGCTATCGCCTGAAGAAACATACCCCATGCAAAAATTAGTTTGGGTAGCCATGTATACCTTTAAAATTTTCACTCATTGAATTCAGAACTTTGAGAATTCAAATAAATCTACAAACAAAATAAATAAATAAACTCTAAAGTAGAAACAGAATTACACAGTAACTGTGAGTACATTTATACTCTTCATGTTGCCTCACTGTATCACAGAATAGCTGAAGCTGGAAGGGACCTCCAGAGGTCATCTGGCCCAAACCCCTTGCTCAAGCAGGACCACCCAGAACTGTTTGTCCAGACTGCTTTTGAAGAACTCCAAGGAGGGACACTTCACAACCTCTCTGAGAAATCTGTGCCAGTGCTCTGTCACCCACACAGTAAAGAAGTGCTTCCTGATGTTCTGATGAAACCTCCTGCATTGCAGTTTGTGCCCTTTGACTTAGCCATGTAGAATCCTTGGTTTTCTTAAATTTGGGCTATCAAGATTTCATGGGTGAAATTCTAGGCAAGCTGAAACACAGCTACTCACACTGACATTCATAACACACCACACAGAGAAAGAGAGACAAAATAAGAGAACAGCAGACACAAGGAGAAAAAACATCTGAATGTATGGCTCTGACATTGATTTGCACAAACCATTTACCACAAACTCTTGTGCAACCACTTTACAGAAAAGCGAGGGCTCAGATATAAGCCGGTTTAGCCACGCTGTAGCTTTCACCACCTCACCTGCGGCTCTGAATTAAGTGCTCGAAGAATGCTGAAAGTATTGGTTTAGCTGGTTAAATTGCTGTTTATTTTAAACTTCATTGTAATGGTTACTCCTTATGCTACAGTGGTTCAGGTGGTTACTGGTTCCTTTTTGGGAGGAGCAAGATTTCACCCCTCATAGGGGTGAAGTTCACTTTGGTGTGGAGGAAGAAGACAAACCTCACTCAGTCTGCGGCAGTGCCTGTGTTCGAACCCGCCCTCGAACAAGCTTCACTGGGAGAATGCCAGTGCTTCGCTTGGAATTACACAAAAGCATACTCAAAGGAGGGTGGAAGTGGTTCACCAATCTGCACAAATATAGATTTCAGTCACAGTGAAATAGCAGCAGCATCAGAAATACAGCTCTTGGCTCCTGCCATTTCTAGAGGTACATTTAAAACTCTTTCCCCTTTTCCATTCTGGCAAAATTTTCTAAGGTGCTGCCTTTTGCAAAGTTTCTTTTTCATTCAAATGTAGCCTTTTTCTAATAGATGTATAGCATGTGTTTGCAGTAATTACAGAAGATGTTGTCCTTTTCATTTATGCCTACACAATCCAGTTTGACATCATGTCATAAAAGTTTATGTGTTGTGTTCTCTGAGCTCCTTACTAATATCCTTGGCATTCTCTCTGGCTATCCAAAATCAATACCATTGCTCCTCTCTCAATAAAAAATGGAGTGTTGAACAGAGTCCAAATGTGCACACTGACAATTTGCAGCAATTAGATGCTGTGCTAACAAATGGCCATCCCGCAGGTGATAAAGCAGGACCAGAAGGATCACTGACATCTTTCACAGGGGTGCCTACAAATAGCTGGGACGTTTAAAAAGTGGATTAACTCTCCATCCCCATGTCTTTCATTGGATAGCCACAGAAACAGAGAAACTAGGACAGAGAGGCATTCGAATTAGGAACCTTGGCGATCAATTTTTACTTGCAGACAGTGGATTGTAATCAATGTTAATTAACCAGACTCCTTTTCAGACCAAGCTACACCAAGACAGTAACTGCATATATTTTTGACCGAGACAACTGATTTTGCTGGTCTTCAGAAAGGGACAGAGTGATGGTTTTGTGAGCTGCAACAGAATACAAGATTGGGGGCGGGGGGGGGGGGGAGGGGGACATTAACATTTTGGCATGTTAAAAAAAAAAAAAAGCTTCCATTTTCATTGCTTTAGAAAATTTGTGAATGTGACTAAAATGTACTCCACAGGTTAGAAACTGGAAGGTGATTGTAAGCATATCACAGAATCATAGACGGTTTGGGTTGTGTGGGTCCTTAAAGACCGTGTGATTCCAACCCCTCTGCCATGGACAGGGACACCACCCACTAGATCAGATTCCCCTAAGCCCCTGGGCAACCTGTGCCAGTGCCTTACCACCCCCTGAGTGAAGAATTTCCTCCTTATATCTAATCTAAACCTACCCTTGTTTAGTTTAAAGCCATTCCCCCTTGTCCTACCACTCCACCCCCTGACAAAGAGTCCTTCCCCAGCTTTCTGGTAGGCCCCCTTTAGGTACTGGCAGGCCACTACAATGTCTCCCTGGAGCCTTCTCTTCTCCAGGCCGAGCAGCTCCAACTCCATCAGCCTGTCTCCATAAGGTGCTTCCCTTTGATCATCTTCATGACCTCCTCTGGACTTGCTCTAACAGGTCCATGTCCTTCTTGTGCTGGGGTCCCCAGAGCTGAACGCAGGGCTCCTGGTGGGGTCTCACAACAGCAGAGCAGAGGGGGACACTCACCTCCCTCACCCTGCTGGCCTCGCTGCTTTTGATGCAGCCCAGGATATGGTTGGTTCTGAGAGCTGCAAGTGCACATATCCCCCTTTTTATTTTGAAAAAAGGTGTGAGAGTGTTGGAGAAGGATTGCATCCAGCTACTTGGACCCATGGTTGACAGCACTGAACTCATGGGAAAAAAAAGCCAATGACTGAACAAACATACAGGCTGAGTAGTCTTGTCTTCTCCTGAAATGCTTGCTGCCAGATGGGTGGTCACAGTCAGCGAAAGCTGATACTGCTCCTGCATGGGCTTTACCTGTACTTCAGATAAACAAAGGAGTTCATTTTCTAGTACTGTCAGACTATTGCCTCTTCCTGACACAAGACTCTTTAAAAATTCAGACTGCAAGAGAAGGAAAATATACCGGCGAGGCAGGATTTATATACTTGCCTATATGCAAATCTTGCTGCATTGATCTGTGAATTTAGTGAATAAAGCTGTCTTTCCAGGGATCTTTGACTGGAATAAAAATTGAGGCTTTCAGTGAACTCTGAATAGCACAAGAATAAACTCTAAATAACATAAAAAATGCTGTTGTTCCTTAGGCTTAGAGGTGCCTTGATTGTAAGCTCACTGTGTTAGGGACTTTTCTGTTCTGCATCTGTACCCTGGAAGCTAGCAGGACATGGTTTCCAAATAGTTCTTCTAATCATGGCAGTGATACATAAGCATTAATGAAAAATTAGTATGACTGATTCAGGCAAATAAAAAGCAAAAATGCTGGTACGATGTGCTGTGCTGTATGGATGGTAGCACGTAAAGCTCTGATTTGCTTGGTTACAGTTATCGCAGACAAGTCAGTAACTGTTGCCCAGTTCCTGCTATGTGCAATTCGAATAATAATTCCTTCTTTCTGGTCTTCCTCTTGTCACTTAAGATGCTATCTTGCAGAAAAGGATACATACTTCTATGTACAGCATCTATGACAGCCAGCAGTGAAGGTGTACAGGGATGGATGTGTCTTGACTCCAGGAAGGGTTGTTTGGATTGTTTAGATTACATACGAAACTATTAGATGAAAGAAAAAAAAATACAAACGAAGAAACAAACAAACAAAAAAATGTTAACTAATCTGTGAGTTTTATAAAACACAGAATTTCTAACTCAAGCTTTGGACATTTGTAGGTAACTTTTTTTTTTCTTTCTTTTTTTTTTTTTCCCTAGGGCATAAAAGGGAATATGAAGACCACATGCCAGGACTGTAATTTATTCCAGTTTTATTGCAGACATAGCCTACCACCACCATGAAAAAAAGGTAGTCTCTGTGCAATGCTACTGTTACAGGATATAGCAGGGACATCCCCTGTGCTTTATGGAGTATGGCTGCCCAAACTCATGGTGGAACAAATCAGTACAGAGCTCAGAAGTACAGGAGCAATGATGACTGCAAACGGCCTTCCAGTGCAAAGTTCTGGAAACCATTCCTGCTTCAGCAGAAGAAAAAATAAATAAATAAGTAAATAAGTAAATAAATAAATAAATAAATAAATAAAAGGAATCTCATTTTCCACACTTACATGTTCTGACAATAAATGTCATGTTCCAGGTACTCCTTTAGCAGCCAGTATACAAACCATGCAGAAGAAAGCAAGCTTCCTTTTCTCTTTTTGTTGTTTAAATGAGCTGGTTTTCAGCTTTCCATAAAACAGAAACTTTTGTCCTAACTGAGCACATGGATCATAAGCTGTGGTAAAATAGGTGTAACCACGACATACAGACACAGCTTTTACTATGGAGAAAATGAACATAAGCGATCTGCAATAGGGAACATTTAGTCTCTATTTTACAATACACAACAAGAAAATTTTCAAAGAACGTATTACTGCAAAAGCCTTAGGTATCATCAACCTTCACTTAATCCTTGACCTTAAACAGATGGTCTCTAACTGGCATAAGTCGATCACAGGGGCAACAGTGAAACTTTCAGTGTAAGAGAAACGATCATTCATAGCTTTTCTGTGTGGTTTGCTTCTTAATGGGAGTTTTAGTAAGCTCTCTAAGCAGCTCCTCAGATGACAATGCATCAGCCAGTGCATATAATGCCCACTGCATCACCAGAAAGACTCAGACGTCTAAGTCACAAGTTGTTTGTTAAATGTCACATCAGCTGAAATGCAACTTGCAACAACCATTTAAGTTGGTGACAGGACAGAATGTCCTAGTGTAAGTGAAGGTCCTGTGCCTAATGTAAACGAATAAGATCATGGTTGGTTGGACAGCAGAACAAAAGTCTACTGACAATAAGATTTGAAAAAGTCTGGCTTGTTCCAAGCTCAACACTGAAGCTAGGTTCATTTGTAAAGTTTGAATCTTGAATTATTTCCAAACAAATTTAAACCAGCCTCTACATCTGAGATTCGAAAAAGACATTCAGATCCTCCAGTTAGGATTTGCTTCAAGATTTTGAATGCATTTGAGAACAGCAGTAGTCAGAGCATGCCAAATTCCAGTGGTCTCAAAGAGGGACAGTTTCATGTGATGTGAGCCATCCAATGTTATGCAATTCCAGGAGTCAGATAAGCAGAAAAGTGAAAAAGCAGAAAAGCACCATGAATTTCATCAGCACAACTGGGATTTGCCCCATAAAGAAAAAAAAAAAAAAAGGAAAAAAAAAAAAAAGGATTTAATTTTAACCAATGTCTAGAGAGAAGAAACTGTCGCTGATGACTCAGTTTATCATAAATTGTGAATTGGTTACACAATGATAATAATAATCTTAGGTTCAATTCATTTCACATGTCTTTTGATTTTACAATACTTAATTTTTTACTAACTGACAGGTGCCAAAATTTAAAGTTTCAAGTCAGTCAAGGTTATATGCACTCCCAGGTACTTCAGACTTGTGAGCATTGCTAATTTTCAGACTTCTCCTAGATCCCCCAGAAGCACAGCAGTGTAGGGAATGAAAACTTTTCTCATTTCTGCAGTCACTTTATCCAAGAGACTTCACTGACGGAACATTTTGCTGAACTGAACTCAGAAGACTGTTCCCTATTCTCCCCCAAATACACACACACACACACACACACTCTCCCACACCGTAACAACCCATTACTGCCAGCACAGCTGAAATCTATACCCAAATATTAGCAAAGGATTAACAAACTCTGCAGTGAAACATGCATTCAGAGCTGTCCTAGAATATGTCAAGTATTTAAGAGACACTTGCAAAAAAAACTCATTTCTTATTCACCAAAGACAGAACATTCAGCACCTTGCAAGATCTAGCCCTTTCAGTGAGTAACATTCTGCTACTTCATAGGCTTCACTGTAGAGCATCCCAGAGATTCAACCTAAACCGAAGACCACCTTGTCTAAGCAACCGATACACATCTTGGTCCCTCAAATGGTTCTTCAAGATATTTGTGCAAAGAGATCCAATGCTGAATGTGACATAACTTGGCGACTATTTAATGGCATAGAGTGATGCTGTATGAGAGGTTAAAAATGGAAAGTGAAGGCCATGAGAAAACAACCCTCTGTTAACAGCAAGTGACCTAGACACTTACATGCCTGTACTAGAAAGCATTCATTTTTAGTTGAGTATAACTCATCATCATGGTGCGTCAGACACCACAGCTATGCTGATGAAATTAGTATTAAAACACAAGGAACAGATGAGGATTGACTATATACATTCAATCTTTAGCATTTGTTTTTCTAATTTTCTGTGCACAAAATATTTCTAGAGTTTGTCACACAGAAAATGCACTTTGCTGAAGAGCATAGTCAATGTGTATTTGGAAGCCAAGGATTGTTTTTTTTGAGAGGATACCGACAGGTAGACCAAGAATATTTTTTTTTCATAAAAGGGGACTGTCCTAATTCTTTTCAGAACAGTCGTAATTTTCTAATGCCTTCACCAAGAAAAATCCTTTTGGCACAAATGCCTGTCAGGTTTGCCATTGGATGAGCTCATTACTGTGCATTTATCCAAGCAATATTCCAGTGATATTTTCAAAGACACAAGGCAATGAAAGTGAGTTTTCACCTTGCTGACACGGAGTCTGGTGTTAACTGCAGGCTCTGTGGAATGGCAAATTTATTTAAATTAAAAAAAAAAAAAAAACACAACTGTTTGGATTGCATGACAACTTTTTGCTAGGGCTCACATGACAGACAGACCTACTTGCAAGCCAGTTTTCTGCTGGTGAACTCATTTAACGTTGGGTGGAGGAGAATGGGTTGTCAGAGCAAGACGTTCTCCTCCACTTTCATTCTTTTCATTGTTCCTACTTCATGTATCTGAGTCATTGAAAGGTGCTGATGGCCAGTTTGGGATGTAAACTCTGTTATCAACCATCTGACTTTCAGAGAATTCAGAAAATTCAGGAAATGCCTCTTAAGGGCTCTTTACAATTGATGAAGTGAATCGAGCATTTTCAGGGGCAATTTGGACCAGACAGAAGTCCAGCTATCCTCGCCCTCTCACAACAAAGCCCACCTGAGGTGACAAAGCCCCTTAATTAGATGCTTCTACCTGAGTGTCTGAAATTGGGTAGGATGAACATGGACCAAGACATAGATTACCATTTCAGAACATACATTTGGCTTCCAGCGCCTCAGAAGACAGCTTTCCAGCTACAAATACACCAATCATTGTAAAGCAGTCAATTTCCCAACACAATCGACATCTCATTAAAGCATATATTTGTTATACTATTGCTATTGCATTATGTTGTACATTAAAATCTGTGAAAGCAAACAGGGAAACATATTCAAATATAGTTTCATCCACAATACATAAATGACGGCAGAACAGTCCGCAGTGGTGAATGGAAGCAATGAGGGAGATGCAAAAGAAAAAAGTGTCCCCAGCACATTGTTCTACCAGTTGTCTGAAAGAAAATGTACAACATGACAAAGTCTGTAAAAACATTGGATTCAGATCTGATGGAGGAAAGAAATGGAAATTGAGTTTTTCTGGAATATGCAAAAAAAGAAAGAAGAGTGAGTGGAGCCTGCTGGTGATGAAAACAAAAGCAAAGAGAAAAGCTAGAACTGACAGTGACAAAAAATATATCTGTAGAGAGAAGCTAAATTCAAAATAGAGTTAAGCAAAATAACCTCATAAAGCCATCTACTCTGAATATTTTGAGGCTGAAATTTCATTTTCTCTGTGTTTTACTGGATGTGACATGAACATTCATTTAAAAAGTATCTCTATTAAATAACTCCTCCCTAAAAGGAGTAGTCTCCTTATTAAAACTGCAGTGAAGACACTGCACAGTGGGTTCACAGCATCCTGAAGCTATCCTTGGTGTTGGTTTTGGTTTGTTGTTTTTTCTTTCTTTTTCTTCCTTCCTTCCTTCCTTCCTTCCTTCCTTCCTTCCTTGTGTGGGGGGATGTTTTTCTGTCGTTTTTCTTTTATTTTTATTGTTTTTTATGCTCTCACTCTCTAATAAGGATTACATTCTGTGACCTTTTATCCACAAAACAAATCTTGCTATATACATACAGTCCTGTGCAAGGTAATCAGAGATTGTGCTGCTTGATATATCTATAAATTGTAACACAGCTGTTGCAAAATTTATATGAACTAACTACAGTAGCCTAGAGCTAAATATTTATATTAGTAAAACCTGGCCTAACTTTTGAGTTTCTAGAAGATCAGAGTTAGCTTTGAGTTTGTGATCAAATGTAAAACAGTGCCATTTTCTATTCTTAAGCCAGCAGACAGCCCAAGGCACCCCTGGGGAGACATGGTGCTTTAAATGAGATATTCTTCACTTAGTCTTAAGTCTGAAGCTTTCATATGACTCTGTGTGAGTCTTTATTATTATTTATTTCACCAATAAATGAAGTTGGAGAGAAAGAATGAGGACAATTTGTATCAAATATCAATGTAAAATGGACGAAAAATGTAAATATGGTCTGTTGCAAATTACATACTGTTTTAGTTGTTTTAGTATTTTACGTTGGCTTAATTTTCATTGGTTCATGGAAAACAAGTACTATTATAAGAGGTATTCTTGTGCTACTCCACCACTTACAGAAAAGAAGAAGAAGAAGAAGAAGAAGAAGAAG
>NW_026109742.1:0-32000 GCF_013377495.2 Cygnus atratus
TGGATAAAACAGCACTTCTTTACGGTCTGTCATGCGCTTCATTCATCTCTGGCTGTTCCTCTCGTGGAGAATATGGAAGGCGGATTGGAACTCCACACTGGCTTGGCAGCAATGATGTGTCTCATTCACACAGCATAATCATGCAGTCAGACAAAGAGGCCTCTTGCACCTTTCACTCAAGCAACACAAAACAGCAATCACTATTACAAATAGTATCACTTATTACAACAAATTTCCCAGTATAAATTGTGATCCATTAATTGTTTTTCATTATTCAATGTCAAGAACAAATTCATTGTCAAAGTGCCACAACAAGTCCAAAACTGTACCAACTAAATCACATGTACTTCAAGTGACTAGTAGTACGGCAACCAACGTAGAATGTCTAAAAAACAAAGCACTGACCAAATCACAGGGACTCCCAGTGACTAGTAGTACAAAACCAAACGTAGAGCATTCTTTACAAACACAGTTACCAAAACAATGGATCCCAGATTACCACAAACACCTACCCAAGCCTGAACATTCCACCGGGGCGAGTACACAGACTCTTTACCTTATGTAGGACATCTCTTCACGACTTACAGGTATCCCATTAAAACATATCTTGTCCACCAGTCATGGTCCTTGTCTGCCTCTGCAGTGATCTGGTTGAGTAGGGGAGTCCTCCCAAGAAATCTCAGGGAAATTTCTTGGGGAAATCTCTAGGAATACGGTCCTCAGTGGATCCCGCAGCTGGACAAAGAGGGTCCCATCTGGGGTGCCAAACTGATGCACGGAAACAAACTTTACAACTCAAGGAGAGTTATAAAGTAGGTATGTTTATTGCACTGCAGTGCAGTGCTGACATGGAGAGTGCTGCACCACCACAATCCACCCTGTGACTAAAGTCAATCTCTCTTGCCACAGAGACCCGTTAAACAATCCCAGACACAACAGGACTCTGTGCTTTCTCTCTCTCCAAACACTAACAGCCCTAACCCTTACCCTACTTAATAATCCAGATGTAGCAGCAGCCAGAACCATGGCAGCAAGCCTATCTTGCAGAGCAGGCAAAAAAGGAACGGACGAGAAAAAAGAAGGAACAAGGGGTGGAAAGGGGTCCCAATAAGAGGGAGAGGTAGAAAGTGAGCACAGCAGGAGCCAGCAGCCCGGCTCCTGCCCTGTTGCTTGCAGGCAACAGACGCAGGAACAGGTAACAGAAAGGAAAGAGAGGAAGAAAGTTGGTGGAAATGGAGAAAAGGTTGGAATTCAAAGCAGATGTGAGCGGCACAGCTGCAACCGGTGACCCAGCACCAACTGTGCCCTTTACGGGAGGAAGCCGGGGGGTGGCTTGGGCCTAGCGGGTGGCTTTGGGCCTGTCTGTGCGGCCGTCGGAGGGGGGTAGGCCTGGAGGCATGGGAGCTAGTCCCAGACAGTTCCAGCCAGCTCAGCAAGGGCTGCCTGTGGAGCCAGAGCTGAGAGCGACCAGAGGAGCCCCTGGTGCCGCTGCTCTCTCCTGTGTGACAACGGGTGCCAGTGGCTCGGGCAGCAGGCAGGAGGAGAAATGTGAGGACACGTGGGCCAGGCCAGGAGGGTACCCAGAGGGAGGCAGACACAGGAGGGGACAGCGAAGACACAGGAGGAGGCCTGTGGAAGGGGACGCTGCAGAAGTGAGGCCAGGGAAGGCACTCTGGGCAGGAGGCTCTCCATGGTGGCAGCGGTGCCTCTTGGGGACTGCGGCCGTGAAAAAGCCACACCGGAGCAGAAGAAACAGGTAGGAGGGAAGAGGCAGCAGGACAGAGGAAAAAGCTAGGAGTGGTAGCGAGAAACCCTTGCGCACTGCTGCAAAGCCTCCTGCATTGCCTGTCGCCTCACAGGAGGGATGGGGAGAGCCCAAAGGAGACGTATGGCAGAAGGGAGGGCCAAGGGGAGTGGGAAGCCCAGCAGCTGCAGGCAGCAGCCAGGTTCCACAGGCCTTTTGCCAGAGAAAATCAGGGCAACAGGCGAAGACACGACCTGCCGCCAAAACTGTCTCACAGAGCTGCTGAAGGCTCCATCACTGAACATTCAGCCAAGAAGCAAGCATTTCTGGTGTGGAAAATCTGCACATTTCTCACCAGTTAGCAAGGATGACAGCTTTCCTTTCAAGAATGCCAGAAGAGTTGAGGTGGGAAGGGGCTGGTGGAAACAACCTAGTCCAGGCGCCCTGCTCAAAGCAGGCTCAGCTGGAGTGGCTTGCCCACCAGTGTGACCAGAAGGGCCTGCAGGTAGCCATGGCGTAGATCATAGGTGGCGGCATGGCAACGCGATGATGCAACAATGCCTGAGCGCTCTATAAAGCCGCTCGCTGGGACACCGCCTGGGACAGTTGCAGCTGTCTGCCTCTGGAGTGAGAGGTGCTAGCAGAGGGTCGCAGCTCCCACAGAGCTCTTGGAAGGAGCCATGGAGCAGCATCTCACTGCTGGTTTCCAAAACCAAGACATACTGCTGTGCATAGCTGGCAAGAGCAGACAGGTGAGCACTGTGCCCGAGGAGAGGGCTCAGAGCAGGAGCCCGGGGCGTGCGGGACTGCTCTGGGGCCAGAGGATGCTCCCAGGAAGCTGGGAGGGATCTAAACCTGGTCAGGCCGCAGAAGGCTTGCAGGCAGCCGTGCCTCTCTCTGCCCATCCCGGCGTATTGCTAGCAAGTGGGAAGAGAGCTGCAAGGGGGTGCGGGGGTGGGCTGCAGAAGGGATTGGAGTGCCTGAGTGTCTGAGTGTCCCTGTCTTTCTAGCTCCAGCACAGATGGCAACTTGGAGAAAGAGGCAGTGGGCTGCTGGACCTCCCACTCGGAGTCAAAATCCCTCTAGTGCCTGGCACCAAGCCTGTCTTCTGCAGGACAAAGCTGGGGGAAAAGGTAAGAGAAGGAGGAAGGGGTGGAAGGGGTGGAAAAGGTCTCTTCTGTCACGGGCTCCCTCCCCATCATTCCAAGAAGGCCCTGTGGCCACCTGCTCTATGGTGGGAGTTACAGCACTTTGGTCCAACCGGGTGGAGGAGTCAGGGCTGGATGCTCCCGGCTCCGCAGCACAGAGACAAAGGAGGAGTCGCCTACAGCAGTGGCCTGCACTGGCCAGAGGTCAGGAGAGGGTGTTCCACAGCTGGCCTCTCCACAGGGACGTGCTTGCCAGTACCAGGGCCAGCCTGGCTTCTGGCACCAGGCAAGCGGGCAGCTGGGGCCCTGCCTGCAGCAGGTGGCAGCACGTCCAGGTACCAGGCCGAGGCGGCCTTCCAGCATGGCCAGAAACATTGAGTCTGGGGGTCTCTTAGGGGAGGGTGCAACCTTCTCCTGCTTTCCCTCTCAGATTTAGAAATTTAGAAAATCCCAGGCTTCTCTGCTTGGGAACTGCGTGCAGTGTCCTCCTCCTCTTCCTCCAGCTTGGGGGAGCACTGCTCCCAAGGCAGAGACTTCCTGGAGGCAGAGGAAGGAGGGAGGCAGGCTACCCGCCCCTTAGGCCTGCCTAACCCGGAGGAGGCCGTTTTCTGTGGATTTTCCATTGTTGACGTGTGAACCACCGGGCTTGAAGTTTTCCATCTGAAGGTTCACTTCTGGCATGGAAAGCTCTTGCATTTCTACCCAGTGGCCCAAGATGCCTACTTTGCTGGTGGGGTTTGGCCTTCTCTCCCCAGCCCAGGCCGGACCCTCAGCCTGGTGGGGGTGTTTTCGATGGCTTCAGAAGGAAGGTCCAGCCGGGAAGTAAGCCAGGAATCAGAAACCTATACCTCAGAGGTTGCAAAAGGCTAGCCCATGTGCATGAGGAGCTTGGAAGTGCCTTTGTCTCTCTGCTGCTTTCTCCTGCCCCATTCATACTGTGGAACACCTCTCTTCCAGCTTCACCAGCCTTCTGCTCAATTTCATCTGGGAGATCCATATTGCCGCCTACTGCGCACAGAGTACAACTGCCTGCACGACCCGCATCTGCAGGCCTACTACAATCGCAAAGACAACCTGCAGAACCTGAAGAGCAAGGGCTACGTCACCAGTGATGGCAAAGTAGGTTTGGACGTTGCGCTGACCAGCACAGGTCTCCTCTGGCAGAGGCCAGTGGGATGAGGTTTAACATGGCTAAGTGCCAGTTCCTGCACTTTGGCCACAACAACCCCATGCAGCGCTACAGGCTTGCAGCAGAGTGGCTCAAAAGCAGGATCTGGGGGTGCTGATTGATGCTCGCCTCAACATGAGCCAGCAGTGTGCCCAGGTGGCCAAGAAGGCCAACGGCATCCTGGCCTGTATCAGGAATAGTGTAGCCAGCAGGGCCAGGGAGGTGATCGTCCCCCCCTGTACTCTGCTCTGGTGAGGCTGCACCTCGAGTGCTGTGTTCAGTTTTGGGCCCCTCAGTACAAGAAGGACATCGAGGCCCTGGAACTTGTCCAGAGAAGGACTACGAAGCTGGTGAAGGGCCTGGAACAAAAGTCCTATGAGGAGCGGCTGAGGGAACTGGGATTGTTTAGTCAGGAGAAGAGGAGGCTCAGGGGAGACCTTATTGCCCTCTACAACTACCAGAAAGGAAATTGTGGGGAGCTGGGGGTCGGCCTCTTCTTGCAGGTGACTACGGATAGGACTAGAGGGAATGGCCTCAAATTGCGCCGGGGAGGTTTAGGTTGAAAATTAGGAGACATTTCTTCTCAGAAAGAGTAGTCAGGCATTGGAACGAGTTGCCCAGGGAAATGGTGGAGTCACTGTCCCTGGGGGTGTTTACGGAAAGCTTGGACCTGGTGCTTAGGGACATGGTTTAGGGGGTGACATTGGTAGTAGGGTGATGGTTGGACCAGATGATCTTGAAGGTCTTTTCCAACCCTAATGATTCTATGATTCCCAGCGCGCTTGCTGCAGCCGCTTGTTGCTGGTGGGGGGCACAGGGCTGTTGCGCTGCCTTCCAAGGGAGCAGACGTCACCCCAGCGCCCTGCTGGCAATGCCCACTCCTGCTCTTCTCAGGCTGCCTTGCGCTGCCCGTGCACTGAGGAGGCAGCCGGTGTGGGGTCTGGTGCAGAGCGAGGAGTCCACTCGGCCCTGGCTCAGAGGGAGGCAGCGTCCCCACCGCTAGGACGGGGAGGGGATGGAGAGGAGCTGCTCCCCTGCCACTGCGCAGCTACCTCGACAGTTCTTGGGAGCTTTCTGCCCTTGTCTCTCCATAGGTGGTCTGCACTCTGAAGGAGTTCAATGAGTACAGGCAGTATCTGACCACACTCAAGCTGGAGGCTGAGAAAACCAGGAGGAAAGAAGAGGTAGGCAAAGCTCAGCGTGTGGTAGACACACGTCAGCGGCACGGTACAGAAGGCTGGGGCTTTCCTTGATGGATCTGAGGGAGGCGGGGAATGCAGATGTCGGGGCTGTGCTGGGGGGCCAGGTGTTGTCGTGGGAAAAGGACGACCCTTTCCCGAGGGAAGCCCTTCTCTTCAGCCCTCGTTGCACGGCAGAAGCAGGGCGCTGGCACGGGCGGCATGAAGCCTCAGCACGCAGGGACGTGAGCCATTTCTGAGGCAAGAGTGAGCTAAAACCTGCTGTTCCCTTTCAGGAAAAGCTTCAGCAAGAGCTCTCCAAGTTAAAGAAACTTGACCCCAGCCTGACGGCAGGGATTGACAGTTCTTGCCAGAGCTCCTCCAGTAATGTGTACTTGGTCATGGGACAGAAAGCCAGCCTACTGGAGCCTAAAAAACCAGCTGGCCCGCCTTCCTGCAAAAGCAGAAGAAACCCTCTCCAATCTGGCCAGTACAGAAGGCTGAAAGCAGCTCCCTCCGGACTTGAGTTGGGCAGGGAAGATGCCAAGCTCCCTGGGAGCATCCATACTGTGACTGAGTCAGAGAGAAAGTCACCTGTCCCCGCAGACGGTGTATTCAAAGCTGCCTTGGAAGAACAGGCTGCTAGAGAAAGCCAGAGGATTGAAGAGGTGGCTCGGACTGTGGTGCGGCAAGTGTTTGAGAGGGTGCAGGCACTGGACCAGTCTGCCCGCGTCTTAAAGAGGGCTCCCCATAAGAGCCGAGAAAGACTGTGTGGAAGTGCCAAAAGCGCAGAGCCTTCAGAGACATCTCCTCTTGATAAAGAGCAGGAAATTGCACTGCTGGCTAAGAAGGTTGTGGCGAGTGTGATGAAGCTCTTTGAGAAGTTCTGGGAATCCGGCATGCCCAGTGCATCTGAGCCAAGGCCAGCAGCCAGGCAGAAGGAGCAGCCCGTCGCCAGGAGAGCCTTCCAAGTGGGGAAGTTGGAAGAAAAGAAATCGAGGGAAGCCTTTGAGGAAGAATCCTCGCAGGCTTCCCTTGACAAAGTCACCAGAGAAGCTGTTGGAAGTGTCTGCGACACTTTGGAATCCTTTGTAGCTTCCCGGTTTGAGCAAGACTTCAACTGCAAATATTCTGAAATCGTGGCGCTTCCCACTGTCAACCTCTCTAACAGGAAGCCACAGCCATCCCAGGTGTGTCTCTCAAGACAGGGCATGAGGGAAGGGCAGGGACTACCAAGAGCATCAGAAGAGCAGAGCCCAGAAGCAAGGCAGAGAGAAAAGTTGCCCATGATCCGACCAGCGCCAGACACTGCTGAGATCTCACGACTGAGTCACAGGATTGTGAGGGAGAGCATCCAAAAGGCTGTCTCCGAAGTTCAGCGGCTGCACACAGAACTGCAGGTCTATGCCAGAACCATTGTCCTTAGCGTGGTTGAAAAAGCGAAGGACAAGTTGGAGCGGGAAATGAAAGCAAAGGCCTTAGACACCACTTCAAACAGCAAAACGGTGGCAAGTGGGATGACGCGCTCTGTATCAGAGCAGAGCTCTCAGCCTGGGACTGCACGGAAGCTGGAGAAGAACTTGGGAAGGCGTGTCACCAAACAGCCTGTGCCAAGCAAAGGGAAGGAGAGCTGTCCCTTGGAGCACCTCCAAAGATCACCTGATCTCCTCCAAGCTGTCCAGCGAGGCTCTGAGCAAGGTGCCCCCACAGCAGGCTCTTCTGCCCCCCCTAGGGGAATCCCACAGTCTGCGGAGGTCAGAGAGCACCACAGGCACCATCCCTTCCATGGGCCCGCAGTTTGTCAGGCAGCCCGTTCCTCCATCTGTTCCAAAGCACCCTGTCCAGAGAGGAGCGCGGTGCCTACGTGTGCGTGTCAAGCCTGTCCCATTCAAGCCTCAGTAGCCTGAGGCGGAAGCAGAGAATAAAGAGTTTACATCCAAGTGTTTGCTTGTGCCTACATTTATTCAAGCCAGGTGTACTGGGTCTGGCTGGGATGTTAACTTTCCCTGCAGCAGCCCATACAGTGCTGTGCTCTGCACTTGTAGCTAAAACAGCAGTGGTATCACACCAGTGTTGTGTCTGCTGCTGAGCAGTGCTGGCACAGCATCAGGACTCTCTCTAACCCTCCTAGGGGGTGGGCAAAAAATGTGAGAAAAGAAACATCACCAGGGCAGCTGACCTAAACCAACCAAAGGGATATTCCATACCATATGATGTCACACTTAGTAATAAAAGGTGGAAAAAGGAAGAAGAGGGGAGGGGTGGGCTCTCGTTGTGAAAACGTCTGTCCTCCTCCCGAACACTGGCTACGTGGATTGAGGCCCTGCTTCAAGGACGTGGTCAAGCATCGCTCATTTGTGGGAAGTAGAGAGTAATTTCTTTCCTCTGCACTTCCACATGGCCTTTACTTGTTTTGTTTAGTTTTCCCTTTCCCCCCTCCCTTTTCTCCTTTCCCTTTTTTTTTTCCCTTTAAATTGTTAATTGTTTAGTTAAATTGTTTAGTTAAATTGTTTAATTAATAGTAATCTTTCCTTAATAATTATTTCTTTTTTTTTCCTTTAATTAAATCATCCTTATCTCAACCCATGAGTTGTTCTTTCCTTTACTTCTTCCCCTCCTCATCTAATAGGGTTAGGAGTGAGAGAGCGGTTGTGGTGTTCAGCTGCCTAGCACGGTAAAACCACCACACCAGGCCATGCTGTGCTTGGGGATTTTCCCTACACTGTGTGGTGGTTTTACCCAGCTGGGCAGCTGAACTCCACCATGACCACTCTCTCACTCGCCCTCCTCAAACAGAAAGGGGGAGAAAATACGATAAAACGGGCTCAAGGGTTGAGGTAAGGACAAGGAGACCACTCAACAATTATCATCACGGGCAAAACAGACTCAGCATAGGGAGATTAATATAATTTATTACCTATTAAAACGGGCTAGAGCAGTGAGATACTAAAAGCAAACTAAAATCACCTTCCCCCTTCCACCCTCTTCTACATCCACCCTGCCCCCAAGTGGCTCAGGGGAACACGGAGTGGGGGCTACGGGATGAGGTTTAACAAGGCCAAGTGCCAGGTCTTGCACTTTGGCCACAATAACCCCATGCAGTGCTATAGGCTTGGGGCAGAGTGGCTAGAAGACAGTGAAGAGGAAAGGGACCTGGGAGCGTTGATCGATGCTCGGCTGAACATGAGCCGGCAGTGTGCTCAGGTGGCCAAGAAGGCCAATGGCATCCTGGCCTGTATTAGAAATAGTGTAGCCAGCAGGAGCAGGGAGGCGATCATCCCCCCTGTATTCAGCTTTGGTGAGGCCGCACCTCGAGTACTGTGTTGAGTTTTGGGACCCTCAGTACAAGAAGGACATTGAGGCTCTGGATCGTGTCCAGAGAAGGGCAACAAAACTCTTCTACACCCACCCTCCCCTCAAGTGGCTCAGGGGGAACATGGAGTGGGGGCTGCAGTCAGTCCTTAACGCTTCACCTCCTACGCTCCTACATGGTCACTCTCTGCCCCTGCTCCAATGAGGGGTCCCTCCCACGGGATGCTGTCCTTCCTGAACTGATCCTGCGTGGGCTTCCCATAGGCTGCATCTTTTCAAGAACTGCTCCAATACAGATCCATACCACGGGGTCCACGAAGCAAGACGGGTGCCCCACGGGCAGCAGCTCCCGCAAGATCACCAGCTCCTGTGTGGGCTCCTCTCCACGGGCTGCAGCTCCAGCCTGGAGTCTGCACCAACTGGGGCTCTCTATAGGCCACAGCCTCCTTCAGGCCACATCCACCTGCTCCACTGTGGGCTCCTGCACGGGCTGCAGTGTGGAGATCTGCTCTGCCATGGTACACCCTGGGCTGCATGAGGAAAACCCGCTCCAACCTCCTCTCAAGCCTGTCCAGGTCCCTCTGGGTGGCATCCCCTCCCTCCAGCGTGTCGACCGCACCACACAGCTTGGTGTCATCAGCAAACGCGCTGAGGGTGCACTCCATCCCACTGTCCTTGTCAACGACAAAGATGTTAAACAGCACCGGTCCCAAAAACGACCCCTGAGGAGGGCCGCTCGTCACTGGTCTCCACCTGGATATCGAGCCGTTGACCGCAACTCTTTGAGTGTGACCAGCCAGCCAGTTCCTTACCCACCAAGTGGTCCATCCATCAAATCCATGTCTCTCCAATTTAGAGACAAGGATGTTGTACAGGACAGTATCAAATGCTTTGCACACACCCAAGTAGACGACATCAGTTGCTCTTCCCCTATGCACCGAGGCTGTAACCCCATCGTAGAAGGCCACCAGATTTGCCAGGCAGTTGGAACTGCCCCAGGCCGCCACTGTTGCTCAAATATGATGGACAGTGGCTTAACAACGTTATCCACCAGCTCCCTCAGGACCCACGGATGCCTCTCATCTGGTCCCATGGACTTGTGCACCTTCAGGTTCCTTAGATGGTCTCGCACATGATCTTCTCCTACAGTGGGCGGCTCTTCATCCTCCCAGACCCTGCCTTTGCCTTCTGCAACTTGGGCTGTGTGGCTAGAGCACTAAGGGCCAATGTAACAGGCAATCTGAACTAGGGAGGGGAGAAGTAGCCAGCAGTTCTGCTCCTTGATGAAGTCACAGAATCACAGAATCACAGAACTGAAGGGGTTGGAAGGGACCTCGAAAGACCATCGGGTCCAACCCCCCCGCCAAAGCAGGTTCCTTAGAGCAGGCTGCCCAGGTAGGCCTCCAGACGGGCCTTGAATATCTCCAGAGAAGGAGACTCCACAACCTCCCTGGGCAGCCTGGTCCAGTGCTCCGTCACCCTCACTGCGAAGAAGTTCTTTTGCATGTTGGTGTGGAACTTCCTGTGCTCTATCTTGTGGCCATTGCCCCTTGTCCTGTCCCCACAAACCACTGAAAAGAGGTTGGCCAAATCCCTCTGTCTCCCACACCTCAGGTATTTATACACTTTGATGAGATCCCCTCTCAGTCTTCTTTTCTCCAGGCTGAACAGACCCAGGTCTCTCAGCCTTTCTTCATAGGGAAGATGCTCCAGGCCCCGTATCATCTTTGTGGCCCTCTGCTGGACTCTTTCCAGGAGATCCCTGTCTTTTTTGTACCGGGGAGCCCAGAACTGGACACAGTACTCCAGGCGAGGCCTGACCAGGGCAGAGTAGAGGGGGAGGATCACCTCCCATGACCTGCTGGCCACGCTCCTTTAAATGCATGCCAGAATCCCATTGGCCCTCTTGGCCACGAGGGCACACTGCTGGCCCATGGTCAACCTGTTGTCCACTAGGACCCCCAGGTCCTTCTCAGAGCTCCTCTCCAGAAGGTCGTCCCCCAGCCTGTACTGATACATCCGGTTGTTCCTTCCCAGGTGCAGGACGCTACGCTTGCTCTTATTAAACCTCATTTGGTCTCTTCCTGCCCATCTTTCTAGCTTGTCCAGGTCTCGCTAAATGGCAACACAGCCTTCTGGTGTCTCAGCCACTCCTCCCAGCTTTGTGTCATCGGCGTACTTGCTGAGGGCAGACACTATTCCCTCATCAAGGTCGTCAATGAAGATGTTGAACGAGACCAGACCCAGCACCGACCCCTGGGGAACACCGCTAGTCACAGGTCTCCAGCCGGACTCTGTGCCGCCGATCACCACCCTCTGAGCTCGGCCAGTCAGCCAGTTCTCAACCCACCTTACTGTCCACTCCTCTATCCCACACTTCCTCACCTTCGCTGTCAGGATGTCATGGGAGACAGAATTGAAAGCCTTGCTGAAGTCAAGGTAGATGACATCCACTGCTCTCCCCCCATCTACCAGCTGGTGATGCCATCATAGAAGGCAACGAGGTTGGTCGAGCACGACTTCCCCTTGGTGAATCCATGCTGACTACTCCTCATAACATTCTTCTCTTCCAATTGCTTGGAGATGGCATCCAGAACAAACTGTTCCAACACCTTTCCAGGGACAGAGGTGAGACTGACTGGCGTGTAGTTTCCCAGATCCTCCTTCTTGCCCTTCTTAAGACTGGAGTGACATTGGCTATCCTCCAGTCTTCAGGCACCTCTCCTGTTCTCCAGGACCTTTCAAAGATGATAGAGAGCGGTTCGGCGATCACCTCTGCCAACTCCCTTAGCACACGTGGATGCATCCCATCGGGACCCATGGATTTGTGTGCGTTGAGCCCACCCAGGCCCTCCCGAAGCACTCTCTCGTCAACCAGGGGGGAGCCCTCCATTTCCCAGACCCTTTATCCTCCCGCCAGGGTCGAGGAGTCCCAGGGGGGAGTCCTTGAAGCAAAGACTGAAGCAAAGAAAGCATTCAGTATCTCCACCTTCTCGGCGTCTCCCGTTACCAGGACACCCACCTCGTTCAGCAAGGGACCCACATTATCCCTAGTCTTCCTTTTACTGTTTACATACTTAAAAAACCCCTTCTTATTATCTTTTATCTCTTTTGCAAGCCTCATCTCTAGGTGGGCTTTAGCCTTCTTTGTCGCGTCAAGTGTTGCAGCTGGGCTAAGGAAGGGGCTGGACCAGGTCTAGGAAGCCTGGCGTTTACCAGGCGTCGAGGACAATGTTGAGACCCTTCTTGCAGGGCTCTTTCTCCTTAGACCAAGCTCCCCCAGAAGGTCTGCTCGTGCCAGTGCTCACACAAAGGCGAGCGGTGGGAGCAGTCCCCCTCTCTCATGGGAATTCTCCACACAGCCATGGCATGGGCTTGGCCTTTGACACTCTCCCATAAAGCATCCCCTGCGGAAGGGAGGCCTTCAGTCCCACAAGGAGACAAGTCAAATTGTTGACGGGAAACAGAGCCTGGCCTTTTTTGGGTTCCCACCCAGGCCTCTCACTGTGTCTTTTGGTTGCCTGACATGTTTTCAGACCTTCAGGTTTTCAGTCCTATTTCCCAGAGGACTCCGCTTACCCTCTTGCCTCCTTGAGGCCTCTCTGATTGCCTTGTCCATCCCTGGGCCCTCCTTGGGCCTTTTGGGACAGCTGAGGGGAGCTGTTTGCCTTTTGGTGACCCCAAGGCCCTCCACTGCTCTTTGCATGTCTCCTAGGGCCCTGCGCTTGACCACAGCTCTAGATGTGCCCTTTGGTGCTGCCCAGAGGCCTCCGTCTGCCTTTCACTGCCTACCGTGAGACCTCTGGATGCTTCCAAGTGCCAGCTATGGCCCTCTGTGGGCCTTTGGGTGCCACCCAGAGCCCTCCCTTTGCCATTCTGTATGGCCCTGGGAGCCCCGCTTAGCCTCTTTTCCCCTCAAGACTGCCTGCAGGGGCAGGAGCTGCGTACAGGCAGGGGAAAGGCCTGGCAGGTCAGGGCAGTAGCCCCAGATGTAGCAGCAGCCAGAACCATGGCAGCAAGCCTATCTTGCAGAGCAGGCAAAAAAGGAACGGACGAGAAAAAAGAAGGAACAAGGGGTGGAAAGGGGTCCCAATAAGAGGGAGAGGTAGAAAGTGAGCACAGCAGGAGCCAGCAGCCCGGCTCCTGCCCTGTTGCTTGCAGGCAACAGACGCAGGAACAGGTAACAGAAAGGAAAGAGAGGAAGAAAGTTGGTGGAAATGGAGAAAAGGTTGGAATTCAAAGCAGATGTGAGCGGCACAGCTGCAACCGGTGACCCAGCACCAACTGTGCCCTTTACGGGAGGAAGCCGGGGGGTGGCTTGGGCCTAGCGGGTGGCTTTGGGCCTGTCTGTGCGGCCGTCGGAGGGGGGTAGGCCTGGAGGCATGGGAGCTAGTCCCAGACAGTTCCAGCCAGCTCAGCAAGGGCTGCCTGTGGAGCCAGAGCTGAGAGCGACCAGAGGAGCCCCTGGTGCCGCTGCTCTCTCCTGTGTGACAACGGGTGCCAGTGGCTCGGGCAGCAGGCAGGAGGAGAAATGTGAGGACACGTGGGCCAGGCCAGGAGGGTACCCAGAGGGAGGCAGACACAGGAGGGGACAGCGAAGACACAGGAGGAGGCCTGTGGAAGGGGACGCTGCAGAAGTGAGGCCAGGGAAGGCACTCTGGGCAGGAGGCTCTCCATGGTGGCAGCGGTGCCTCTTGGGGACTGCGGCCATGAAAAAGCCACACCGGAGCAGAAGAAACAGGTAGGAGGGAAGAGGCAGCAGGACAGAGGAAAAAGCTAGGAGTGGTAGCGAGAAACCCTTGCGCACTGCTGCAAAGCCTCCTGCATTGCCTGTCGCCTCACAGGAGGGATGGGGAGAGCCCAAAGGAGACGTATGGCAGAAGGGAGGGCCAAGGGGAGTGGGAAGCCCAGCAGCTGCAGGCAGCAGCCAGGTTCCACAGGCCTTTTGCCAGAGAAAATCAGGGCAACAGGCGAAGACACGACCTGCCGCCAAAACTGTCTCACAGAGCTGCTGAAGGCTCCATCACTGAACATTCAGCCAAGAAGCAAGCATTTCTGGTGTGGAAAATCTGCACATTTCTCACCAGTTAGCAAGGATGACAGCTTTCCTTTCAAGAATGCCAGAAGAGTTGAGGTGGGAAGGGGCTGGTGGAAACAACCTAGTCCAGGCGCCCTGCTCAAAGCAGGCTCAGCTGGAGTGGCTTGCCCACCAGTGTGACCAGAAGGGCCTGCAGGTAGCCATGGCGTAGATCATAGGTGGCGGCATGGCAACGCGATGATGCAACAATGCCTGAGCGCTCTATAAAGCCGCTCGCTGGGACACCGCCTGGGACAGTTGCAGCTGTCTGCCTCTGGAGTGAGAGGTGCTAGCAGAGGGTCGCAGCTCCCACAGAGCTCTTGGAAGGAGCCATGGAGCAGCATCTCACTGCTGGTTTCCAAAACCAAGACATACTGCTGTGCATAGCTGGCAAGAGCAGACAGGTGAGCACTGTGCCGGAGGAGAGGGCTCAGAGCAGGAGCCCGGGGCGTGCGGGACTGCTCTGAGGCCAGAGGATGCTCCCAGGAAGCTGGGAGGGATCTAAACCTGGTCAGGCCGCAGAAGGCTTGCAGGCAGCCGTGCCTCTCTCTGCCCATCCCGGCGTATTGCTAGCAAGTGGGAAGAGAGCTGCAAGGGGGTGCGGGGGTGGGCTGCAGAAGGGATTGGAGTGCCTGAGTGTCTGAGTGTCCCTGTCTTTCTAGCTCCAGCACAGATGGCAACTTGGAGAAAGAGGCAGTGGGCTGCTGGACCTCCCACTCGGAGTCAAAATCCCTCTAGTGCCTGGCACCAAGCCTGTCTTCTGCAGGACAAAGCTGGGGGAAAAGGTAAGAGAAGGAGGAAGGGGTGGAAGGGGTGGAAAAGGTCTCTTCTGTCACGGGCTCCCTCCCCATCATTCCAAGAAGGCCCTGTGGCCACCTGCTCTATGGTGGGAGTTACAGCACTTTGGTCCAACCGGGTGGAGGAGTCAGGGCTGGATGCTCCCGGCTCCGCAGCACAGAGACAAAGGAGGAGTCGCCTACAGCAGTGGCCTGCACTGGCCAGAGGTCAGGAGAGGGTGTTCCACAGCTGGCCTCTCCACAGGGACGTGCTTGCCAGTACCAGGGCCAGCCTGGCTTCTGGCACCAGGCAAGCGGGCAGCTGGGGCCCTGCCTGCAGCAGGTGGCAGCACGTCCAGGTACCAGGCCGAGGCGGCCTTCCAGCATGGCCAGAAACATTGAGTCTGGGGGTCTCTTAGGGGAGGGTGCAACCTTCTCCTGCTTTCCCTCTCAGATTTAGAAATTTAGAAAATCCCAGGCTTCTCTGCTTGGGAACTGCGTGCAGTGTCCTCCTCCTCTTCCTCCAGCTTGGGGGAGCACTGCTCCCAAGGCAGAGACTTCCTGGAGGCAGAGGAAGGAGGGAGGCAGGCTACCCGCCCCTTAGGCCTGCCTAACCCGGAGGAGGCCGTTTTCTGTGGATTTTCCATTGTTGACGTGTGAACCACCGGGCTTGAAGTTTTCCATCTGAAGGTTCACTTCTGGCATGGAAAGCTCTTGCATTTCTACCCAGTGGCCCAAGATGCCTACTTTGCTGGTGGGGTTTGGCCTTCTCTCCCCAGCCCAGGCCGGACCCTCAGCCTGGTGGGGGTGTTTTTGATGGCTTCAGAAGGAAGGTCCAGCCGGGAAGTAAGCCAGGAATCAGAAACCTATACCTCAGAGGTTGCAAAAGGCTAGCCCATGTGCATGAGGAGCTTGGAAGTGCCTTTGTCTCTCTGCTGCTTTCTCCTGCCCCATTCATACTGTGGAACACCTCTCTTCCAGCTTCACCAGCCTTCTGCTCAATTTCATCTGGGAGATCCATATTGCCGCCTACTGCGCACAGAGTACAACTGCCTGCACGACCCGCATCTGCAGGCCTACTACAATCGCAAAGACAACCTGCAGAACCTGAAGAGCAAGGGCTACGTCACCAGTGATGGCAAAGTAGGTTTGGACGTTGCGCTGACCAGCACAGGTCTCCTCTGGCAGAGGCCAGTGGGATGAGGTTTAACATGGCTAAGTGCCAGTTCCTGCACTTTGGCCACAACAACCCCATGCAGCGCTACAGGCTTGCAGCAGAGTGGCTCAAAAGCAGGATCTGGGGGTGCTGATTGATGCTCGCCTCAACATGAGCCAGCAGTGTGCCCAGGTGGCCAAGAAGGCCAACGGCATCCTGGCCTGTATCAGGAATAGTGTAGCCAGCAGGGCCAGGGAGGTGATCGTCCCCCCCTGTACTCTGCTCTGGTGAGGCTGCACCTCGAGTGCTGTGTTCAGTTTTGGGCCCCTCAGTACAAGAAGGACATCGAGGCCCTGGAACTTGTCCAGAGAAGGACTACGAAGCTGGTGAAGGGCCTGGAACAAAAGTCCTATGAGGAGCGGCTGAGGGAACTGGGATTGTTTAGTCAGGAGAAGAGGAGGCTCAGGGGAGACCTTATTGCCCTCTACAACTACCAGAAAGGAAATTGTGGGGAGCTGGGGGTCGGCCTCTTCTTGCAGGTGACTACGGATAGGACTAGAGGGAATGGCCTCAAATTGCGCCGGGGAGGTTTAGGTTGAAAATTAGGAGACATTTCTTCTCAGAAAGAGTAGTCAGGCATTGGAACGAGTTGCCCAGGGAAATGGTGGAGTCACTGTCCCTGGGGGTGTTTACGGAAAGCTTGGACCTGGTGCTTAGGGACATGGTTTAGGGGGTGACATTGGTAGTAGGGTGATGGTTGGACCAGATGATCTTGAAGGTCTTTTCCAACCCTAATGATTCTATGATTCCCAGCGCGCTTGCTGCAGCCGCTTGTTGCTGGTGGGGGGCACAGGGCTGTTGCGCTGCCTTCCAAGGGAGCAGACGTCACCCCAGCGCCCTGCTGGCAATGCCCACTCCTGCTCTTCTCAGGCTGCCTTGCGCTGCCCGTGCACTGAGGAGGCAGCCGGTGTGGGGTCTGGTGCAGAGCGAGGAGTCCACTCGGCCCTGGCTCAGAGGGAGGCAGCGTCCCCACCGCTAGGACGGGGAGGGGATGGAGAGGAGCTGCTCCCCTGCCACTGCGCAGCTACCTCGACAGTTCTTGGGAGCTTTCTGCCCTTGTCTCTCCATAGGTGGTCTGCACTCTGAAGGAGTTCAATGAGTACAGGCAGTATCTGACCACACTCAAGCTGGAGGCTGAGAAAACCAGGAGGAAAGAAGAGGTAGGCAAAGCTCAGCGTGTGGTAGACACACGTCAGCGGCACGGTACAGAAGGCTGGGGCTTTCCTTGATGGATCTGAGGGAGGCGGGGAATGCAGATGTCGGGGCTGTGCTGGGGGGCCAGGTGTTGTCGTGGGAAAAGGACGACCCTTTCCCGAGGGAAGCCCTTCTCTTCA
This sequence comes from Cygnus atratus, assembly GCF_013377495.2. NCBI lineage: Eukaryota > Metazoa > Chordata > Aves > Anseriformes > Anatidae > Cygnus > Cygnus atratus. The sequence continues at coordinate 16,954 of NW_026109742.1, forward strand.
GCCCTCGTTGCACGGCAGAAGCAGGGCGCTGGCACGGGCGGCATGAAGCCTCAGCACGCAGGGACGTGAGCCATTTCTGAGGCAAGAGTGAGCTAAAACCTGCTGTTCCCTTTCAGGAAAAGCTTCAGCAAGAGCTCTCCAAGTTAAAGAAACTTGACCCCAGCCTGACGGCAGGGATTGACAGTTCTTGCCAGAGCTCCTCCAGTAATGTGTACTTGGTCATGGGACAGAAAGCCAGCCTACTGGAGCCTAAAAAACCAGCTGGCCCGCCTTCCTGCAAAAGCAGAAGAAACCCTCTCCAATCTGGCCAGTACAGAAGGCTGAAAGCAGCTCCCTCCGGACTTGAGTTGGGCAGGGAAGATGCCAAGCTCCCTGGGAGCATCCATACTGTGACTGAGTCAGAGAGAAAGTCACCTGTCCCCGCAGACGGTGTATTCAAAGCTGCCTTGGAAGAACAGGCTGCTAGAGAAAGCCAGAGGATTGAAGAGGTGGCTCGGACTGTGGTGCGGCAAGTGTTTGAGAGGGTGCAGGCACTGGACCAGTCTGCCCGCGTCTTAAAGAGGGCTCCCCATAAGAGCCGAGAAAGACTGTGTGGAAGTGCCAAAAGCGCAGAGCCTTCAGAGACATCTCCTCTTGATAAAGAGCAGGAAATTGCACTGCTGGCTAAGAAGGTTGTGGCGAGTGTGATGAAGCTCTTTGAGAAGTTCTGGGAATCCGGCATGCCCAGTGCATCTGAGCCAAGGCCAGCAGCCAGGCAGAAGGAGCAGCCCGTCGCCAGGAGAGCCTTCCAAGTGGGGAAGTTGGAAGAAAAGAAATCGAGGGAAGCCTTTGAGGAAGAATCCTCGCAGGCTTCCCTTGACAAAGTCACCAGAGAAGCTGTTGGAAGTGTCTGCGACACTTTGGAATCCTTTGTAGCTTCCCGGTTTGAGCAAGACTTCAACTGCAAATATTCTGAAATCGTGGCGCTTCCCACTGTCAACCTCTCTAACAGGAAGCCACAGCCATCCCAGGTGTGTCTCTCAAGACAGGGCATGAGGGAAGGGCAGGGACTACCAAGAGCATCAGAAGAGCAGAGCCCAGAAGCAAGGCAGAGAGAAAAGTTGCCCATGATCCGACCAGCGCCAGACACTGCTGAGATCTCACGACTGAGTCACAGGATTGTGAGGGAGAGCATCCAAAAGGCTGTCTCCGAAGTTCAGCGGCTGCACACAGAACTGCAGGTCTATGCCAGAACCATTGTCCTTAGCGTGGTTGAAAAAGCGAAGGACAAGTTGGAGCGGGAAATGAAAGCAAAGGCCTTAGACACCACTTCAAACAGCAAAACGGTGGCAAGTGGGATGACGCGCTCTGTATCAGAGCAGAGCTCTCAGCCTGGGACTGCACGGAAGCTGGAGAAGAACTTGGGAAGGCGTGTCACCAAACAGCCTGTGCCAAGCAAAGGGAAGGAGAGCTGTCCCTTGGAGCACCTCCAAAGATCACCTGATCTCCTCCAAGCTGTCCAGCGAGGCTCTGAGCAAGGTGCCCCCACAGCAGGCTCTTCTGCCCCCCTAGGGGAATCCCACAGTCTGCGGAGGTCAGAGAGCACCACAGGCACCATCCCTTCCATGGGCCCGCAGTTTGTCAGGCAGCCCGTTCCTCCATCTGTTCCAAAGCACCCTGTCCAGAGAGGAGCGCGGTGCCTACGTGTGCGTGTCAAGCCTGTCCCATTCAAGCCTCAGTAGCCTGAGGCGGAAGCAGAGAATAAAGAGTTTACATCCAAGTGTTTGCTTGTGCCTACATTTATTCAAGCCAGGTGTACTGGGTCTGGCTGGGATGTTAACTTTCCCTGCAGCAGCCCATACAGTGCTGTGCTCTGCACTTGTAGCTAAAACAGCAGTGGTATCACACCAGTGTTGTGTCTGCTGCTGAGCAGTGCTGGCACAGCATCAGGACTCTCTCTAACCCTCCTAGGGGGTGGGCAAAAAATGTGAGAAAAGAAACATCACCAGGGCAGCTGACCTAAACCAACCAAAGGGATATTCCATACCATATGATGTCACACTTAGTAATAAAAGGTGGAAAAAGGAAGAAGAGGGGAGGGGTGGGCTCTCGTTGTGAAAACGTCTGTCCTCCTCCCGAACACTGGCTACGTGGATTGAGGCCCTGCTTCAAGGACGTGGTCACGCATCGCTCATTTGTGGGAAGTAGAGAGTAATTTCTTTCCTCTGCACTTCCACATGGCCTTTACTTGTTTTGTTTAGTTTTCCCTTTCCCCCCTCCCTTTTCTCCTTTCCCTTTTTTTTTCCCTTTAAATTGTTAATTGTTTAGTTAAATTGTTTAGTTAAATTGTTTAATTAATAGTAATCTTTCCTTAATAATTATTTCTTTTTTTTTCCTTTAATTAAATCATCCTTATCTCAACCCATGAGTTGTTCTTTCCTTTACTTCTTCCCCTCCTCATCTAATAGGGTTAGGAGTGAGAGAGCGGTTGTGGTGTTCAGCTGCCTAGCACGGTAAAACCACCACACCAGGCCATGCTGTGCTTGGGGATTTTCCCTACACTGTGTGGTGGTTTTACCCAGCTGGGCAGCTGAACTCCACCATGACCACTCTCTCACTCGCCCTCCTCAAACAGAAAGGGGGAGAAAATACGATAAAACGGGCTCAAGGGTTGAGGTAAGGACAAGGAGACCACTCAACAATTATCATCACGGGCAAAACAGACTCAGCATAGGGAGATTAATATAATTTATTACCTATTAAAACGGGCTAGAGCAGTGAGATACTAAAAGCAAACTAAAATCACCTTCCCCCTTCCACCCTCTTCTACATCCACCCTGCCCCCAAGTGGCTCAGGGGAACACGGAGTGGGGGCTACGGGATGAGGTTTAACAAGGCCAAGTGCCAGGTCTTGCACTTTGGCCACAATAACCCCATGCAGTGCTATAGGCTTGGGGCAGAGTGGCTAGAAGACAGTGAAGAGGAAAGGGACCTGGGAGCGTTGATCGATGCTCGGCTGAACATGAGCCGGCAGTGTGCTCAGGTGGCCAAGAAGGCCAATGGCATCCTGGCCTGTATTAGAAATAGTGTAGCCAGCAGGAGCAGGGAGGCGATCATCCCCCCTGTATTCAGCTTTGGTGAGGCCGCACCTCGAGTACTGTGTTGAGTTTTGGGACCCTCAGTACAAGAAGGACATTGAGGCTCTGGATCGTGTCCAGAGAAGGGCAACAAAACTCTTCTACACCCACCCTCCCCTCAAGTGGCTCAGGGGAACATGGAGTGGGGGCTGCAGTCAGTCCTTAACGCTTCACCTCCTACGCTCCTACATGGTCACTCTCTGCCCCTGCTCCAATGAGGGGTCCCTCCCACGGGATGCTGTCCTTCCTGAACTGATCCTGCGTGGGCTTCCCATAGGCTGCATCTTTTCAAGAACTGCTCCAATACAGATCCATACCACGGGGTCCACGAAGCAAGACGGGTGCCCCACGGGCAGCAGCTCCCGCAAGATCACCAGCTCCTGTGTGGGCTCCTCTCCACGGGCTGCAGCTCCAGCCTGGAGTCTGCACCAACTGGGGCTCTCTATAGGCCACAGCCTCCTTCAGGCCACATCCACCTGCTCCACTGTGGGCTCCTGCACGGGCTGCAGTGTGGAGATCTGCTCTGCCATGGTACACCCTGGGCTGCATGAGGAAAACCTGCTCCAACCTCCTCTCAAGCCTGTCCAGGTCCCTCTGGGTGGCATCCCCTCCCTCCAGCGTGTCGACCGCACCACACAGCTTGGTGTCATCAGCAAACGCGCTGAGGGTGCACTCCATCCCACTGTCCTTGTCAACGACAAAGATGTTAAACAGCACCGGTCCCAAAAACGACCCCTGAGGAGGGCCGCTCGTCACTGGTCTCCACCTGGATATCGAGCCGTTGACCGCAACTCTTTGAGTGTGACCAGCCAGCCAGTTCCTTACCCACCAAGTGGTCCATCCATCAAATCCATGTCTCTCCAATTTAGAGACAAGGATGTTGTACAGGACAGTATCAAATGCTTTGCACACACCCAAGTAGACGACATCAGTTGCTCTTCCCCTATGCACCGAGGCTGTAACCCCATCGTAGAAGGCCACCAGATTTGCCAGGCAGTTGGAACTGCCCCAGGCCGCCACTGTTGCTCAAATATGATGGACAGTGGCTTAACAACGTTATCCACCAGCTCCCTCAGGACCCACGGATGCCTCTCATCTGGTCCCATGGACTTGTGCACCTTCAGGTTCCTTAGATGGTCTCGCACATGATCTTCTCCTACAGTGGGCGGCTCTTCATCCTCCCAGACCCTGCCTTTGCCTTCTGCAACTTGGGCTGTGTGGCTAGAGCACTAAGGGCCAATGTAACAGGCAATCTGAACTAGGGAGGGGAGAAGTAGCCAGCAGTTCTGCTCCTTGATGAAGTCACAGAATCACAGAATCACAGAACTGAAGGGGTTGGAAGGGACCTCGAAAGACCATCGGGTCCAACCCCCCCGCCAAAGCAGGTTCCTTAGAGCAGGCTGCCCAGGTAGGCCTCCAGACGGGCCTTGAATATCTCCAGAGAAGGAGACTCCACAACCTCCCTGGGCAGCCTGGTCCAGTGCTCCGTCACCCTCACTGCGAAGAAGTTCTTTTGCATGTTGGTGTGGAACTTCCTGTGCTCTATCTTGTGGCCATTGCCCCTTGTCCTGTCCCCACAAACCACTGAAAAGAGGTTGGCCAAATCCCTCTGTCTCCCACACCTCAGGTATTTATACACTTTGATGAGATCCCCTCTCAGTCTTCTTTTCTCCAGGCTGAACAGACCCAGGTCTCTCAGCCTTTCTTCATAGGGAAGATGCTCCAGGCCCCGTATCATCTTTGTGGCCCTCCGCTGGACTCTTTCCAGGAGATCCCTGTCTTTTTTGTACCGGGGAGCCCAGAACTGGACACAGTACTCCAGGCGAGGCCTGACCAGGGCAGAGTAGAGGGGGAGGATCACCTCCCATGACCTGCTGGCCACGCTCCTTTAAATGCATGCCAGAATCCCATTGGCCCTCTTGGCCACGAGGGCACACTGCTGGCCCATGGTCAACCTGTTGTCCACTAGGACCCCCAGGTCCTTCTCAGAGCTCCTCTCCAGAAGGTCGTCCCCCAGCCTGTACTGATACGTCCGGTTGTTCCTTCCCAGGTGCAGGACGCTACGCTTGCTCTTATTAAACCTCATTTGGTTTCTTCCTGCCCATCTTTCTAGCTTGTCCAGGTCTCGCTAAATGGCAGCACAGCCTTCTGGCGTCTCAGCCACTCCTCCCAGCTTTGTGTCATCGGCGTACTTGCTGAGGGCAGACACTATTCCCTCATCAAGGTCGTCAATGAAGATGTTGAACGAGACCAGACCCAGCACCGACCCCTGGGGAACACCGCTAGTCACAGGTCTCCAGCCGGACTCTGTGCCGCCGATCACCACCCTCTGAGCTCGGCCAGTCAGCCAGTTCTCAACCCACCTTACTGTCCACTCCTCTATCCCACACTTCCTCACCTTCGCTGTCAGGATGTCATGGGAGACAGAATTGAAAGCCTTGCTGAAGTCAAGGTAGATGACATCCACTGCTCTCCCCCCATCTACCAGCTGGTGATGCCATCATAGAAGGCAACGAGGTTGGTCGAGCACGACTTCCCCTTGGTGAATCCATGCTGACTACTCCTCATAACATTCTTCTCTTCCAATTGCTTGGAGATGGCATCCAGAACAAACTGTTCCAACACCTTTCCAGGGACAGAGGTGAGACTGACTGGCGTGTAGTTTCCCAGATCCTCCTTCTTGCCCTTCTTAAGACTGGAGTGACATTGGCTATCCTCCAGTCTTCAGGCACCTCTCCTGTTCTCCAGGACCTTTCAAAGATGATAGAGAGCGGTTCGGCGATCACCTCTGCCAACTCCCTTAGCACACGTGGATGCATCCCATCGGGACCCATGGATTTGTGTGCGTTGAGCCCACCCAGGCCCTCCCGAAGCACTCTCTCGTCAACCAGGGGGGAGCCCTCCATTTCCCAGACCCTTTATCCTCCCGCCAGGGTCGAGGAGTCCCAGGGGGGAGTCCTTGAAGCAAAGACTGAAGCAAAGAAAGCATTCAGTATCTCCACCTTCTCGGCGTCTCCCGTTACCAGGACACCCACCTCGTTCAGCAAGGGACCCACATTATCCCTAGTCTTCCTTTTACTGTTTACATACTTAAAAAACCCCTTCTTATTATCTTTTATCTCTTTTGCAAGCCTCATCTCTAGGTGGGCTTTAGCCTTCTTTGTCGCGTCAAGTGTTGCAGCTGGGCTAAGGAAGGGGCTGGACCAGGTCTAGGAAGCCTGGCGTTTACCAGGCGTCGAGGACAATGTTGAGACCCTTCTTGCAGGGCTCTTTCTCCTTAGACCAAGCTCCCCCAGAAGGTCTGCTCGTGCCAGTGCTCACACAAAGGCGAGCGGTGGGAGCAGTCCCCCCCTCTCATGGGAATTCTCCACACAGCCATGGCATGGGCTTGGCCTTTGACACTCTCCCATAAAGCATCCCCTGCGGAAGGGAGGCCTTCAGTCCCACAAGGAGACAAGTCAAATTGTTGACGGGAAACAGAGCCTGGCCTTTTTTGGGTTCCCACCCAGGCCTCTCACTGTGTCTTTTGGTTGCCTGACATGTTTTCAGACCTTCAGGTTTTCAGTCCTATTTCCCAGAGGATTCCGCTTACCCTCTTGCCTCCTTGAGGCCTCTCTGATTGCCTTGTCCTTCCCTGGGCCCTCCTTGGGCCTTTTGGGACAGCTGAGGGGAGCTGTTTGCCTTTTGGTGACCCCAAGGCCCTCCACTGCTCTTTGCATGTCTCCTAGGGCCCTGCGCTTGACCACAGCTCTAGATGTGCCCTTTGGTGCTGCCCAGAGGCCTCCGTCTGCCTTTCACTGCCTACCGTGAGACCTCTGGATGCTTCCAAGTGCCAGCTATGGCCCTCTGTGGGCCTTTGGGTGCCACCCAGAGCCCTCCCTTTGCCATTCTGTATGGCCCTGGGAGCCCCGCTTAGCCTCTTTTCCCCTCAAGACTGCCTGCAGGGGCAGGAGCTGCGTACAGGCAGGGGAAAGGCCTGGCAGGTCAGGGCAGTAGCCCCAGATGTAGCAGCAGCCAGAACCATGGCAGCAAGCCTATCTTGCAGAGCAGGCAAAAAAGGAACGGACGAGAAAAAAGAAGGAACAAGGGGTGGAAAGGGGTCCCAATAAGAGGGAGAGGTAGAAAGTGAGCACAGCAGGAGCCAGCAGCCCGGCTCCTGCCCTGTTGCTTGCAGGCAACAGACGCAGGAACAGGTAACAGAAAGGAAAGAGAGGAAGAAAGTTGGTGGAAATGGAGAAAAGGTTGGAATTCAAAGCAGATGTGAGCGGCACAGCTGCAACCGGTGACCCAGCACCAACTGTGCCCTTTACGGGAGGAAGCCGAGGGGTGGCTTGGGCCTAGCGGGTGGCTTTGGGCCTGTCTGTGCGGCCGTCGGAGGGGGGTAGGCCTGGAGGCATGGGAGCTAGTCCCAGACAGTTCCAGCCAGCTCAGCAAGGGCTGCCTGTGGAGCCAGAGCTGAGAGCGACCAGAGGAGCCCCTGGTGCCGCTGCTCTCTCCTGTGTGACAACGGGTGCCAGTGGCTCGGGCAGCAGGCAGGAGGAGAAATGTGAGGACACGTGGGCCAGGCCAGGAGGGTACCCAGAGGGAGGCAGACACAGGAGGGGACAGCGAAGACACAGGAGGAGGCCTGTGGAAGGGGACGCTGCAGAAGTGAGGCCAGGGAAGGCACTCTGGGCAGGAGGCTCTCCATGGTGGCAGCGGTGCCTCTTGGGGACTGCGGCCATGAAAAAGCCACACCGGAGCAGAAGAAACAGGTAGGAGGGAAGAGGCAGCAGGACAGAGGAAAAAGCTAGGAGTGGTAGCGAGAAACCCTTGCGCACTGCTGCAAAGCCTCCTGCATTGCCTGTCGCCTCACAGGAGGGATGGGGAGAGCCCAAAGGAGACGTATGGCAGAAGGGAGGGCCAAGGGGAGTGGGAAGCCCAGCAGCTGCAGGCAGCAGCCAGGTTCCACAGGCCTTTTGCCAGAGAAAATCAGGGCAACAGGCGAAGACACGACCTGCCGCCAAAACTGTCTCACAGAGCTGCTGAAGGCTCCATCACTGAACATTCAGCCAAGAAGCAAGCATTTCTGGTGTGGAAAATCTGCACATTTCTCACCAGTTAGCAAGGATGACAGCTTTCCTTTCAAGAATGCCAGAAGAGTTGAGGTGGGAAGGGGCTGGTGGAAACAACCTAGTCCAGGCGCCCTGCTCAAAGCAGGCTCAGCTGGAGTGGCTTGCCCACCAGTGTGACCAGAAGGGCCTGCAGGTAGCCATGGCGTAGATCATAGGTGGCGGCATGGCAACGCGATGATGCAACAATGCCTGAGCGCTCTATAAAGCCGCTCGCTGGGACACCGCCTGGGACAGTTGCAGCTGTCTGCCTCTGGAGTGAGAGGTGCTAGCAGAGGGTCGCAGCTCCCACAGAGCTCTTGGAAGGAGCCATGGAGCAGCATCTCACTGCTGGTTTCCAAAACCAAGACATACTGCTGTGCATAGCTGGCAAGAGCAGACAGGTGAGCACTGTGCCCGAGGAGAGGGCTCAGAGCAGGAGCCCGGGGCGTGCGGGACTGCTCTGGGGCCAGAGGATGCTCCCAGGAAGCTGGGAGGGATCTAAACCTGGTCAGGCCGCAGAAGGCTTGCAGGCAGCCGTGCCTCTCTCTGCCCATCCCGGCGTATTGCTAGCAAGTGGGAAGAGAGCTGCAAGGGGGTGCGGGGGTGGGCTGCAGAAGGGATTGGAGTGCCTGAGTGTCTGAGTGTCCCTGTCTTTCTAGCTCCAGCACAGATGGCAACTTGGAGAAAGAGGCAGTGGGCTGCTGGACCTCCCACTCGGAGTCAAAATCCCTCTAGTGCCTGGCACCAAGCCTGTCTTCTGCAGGACAAAGCTGGGGGAAAAGGTAAGAGAAGGAGGAAGGGGTGGAAGGGGTGGAAAAGGTCTCTTCTGTCACGGGCTCCCTCCCCATCATTCCAAGAAGGCCCTGTGGCCACCTGCTCTATGGTGGGAGTTACAGCACTTTGGTCCAACCGGGTGGAGGAGTCAGGGCTGGATGCTCCCGGCTCCGCAGCACAGAGACAAAGGAGGAGTCGCCTACAGCAGTGGCCTGCACTGGCCAGAGGTCAGGAGAGGGTGTTCCACAGCTGGCCTCTCCACAGGGACGTGCTTGCCAGTACCAGGGCCAGCCTGGCTTCTGGCACCAGGCAAGCGGGCAGCTGGGGCCCTGCCTGCAGCAGGTGGCAGCACGTCCAGGTACCAGGCCGAGGCGGCCTTCCAGCATGGCCAGAAACATTGAGTCTGGGGGTCTCTTAGGGGAGGGTGCAACCTTCTCCTGCTTTCCCTCTCAGATTTAGAAATTTAGAAAATCCCAGGCTTCTCTGCTTGGGAACTGCGTGCAGTGTCCTCCTCCTCTTCCTCCAGCTTGGGGGAGCACTGCTCCCAAGGCAGAGACTTCCTGGAGGCAGAGGAAGGAGGGAGGCAGGCTACCCGCCCCTTAGGCCTGCCTAACCCGGAGGAGGCCGTTTTCTGTGGATTTTCCATTGTTGACGTGTGAACCACCGGGCTTGAAGTTTTCCATCTGAAGGTTCACTTCTGGCATGGAAAGCTCTTGCATTTCTACCCAGTGGCCCAAGATGCCTACTTTGCTGGTGGGGTTTGGCCTTCTCTCCCCAGCCCAGGCCGGACCCTCAGCCTGGTGGGGGTGTTTTTGATGGCTTCAGAAGGAAGGTCCAGCCGGGAAGTAAGCCAGGAATCAGAAACCTATACCTCAGAGGTTGCAAAAGGCTAGCCCATGTGCATGAGGAGCTTGGAAGTGCCTTTGTCTCTCTGCTGCTTTCTCCTGCCCCATTCATACTGTGGAACACCTCTCTTCCAGCTTCACCAGCCTTCTGCTCAATTTCATCTGGGAGATCCATATTGCCGCCTACTGCGCACAGAGTACAACTGCCTGCACGACCCGCATCTGCAGGCCTACTACAATCGCAAAGACAACCTGCAGAACCTGAAGAGCAAGGGCTACGTCACCAGTGATGGCAAAGTAGGTTTGGACGTTGCGCTGACCAGCACAGGTCTCCTCTGGCAGAGGCCAGTGGGATGAGGTTTAACATGGCTAAGTGCCAGTTCCTGCACTTTGGCCACAACAACCCCATGCAGCGCTACAGGCTTGCAGCAGAGTGGCTCAAAAGCAGGATCTGGGGGTGCTGATTGATGCTCGCCTCAACATGAGCCAGCAGTGTGCCCAGGTGGCCAAGAAGGCCAACGGCATCCTGGCCTGTATCAGGAATAGTGTAGCCAGCAGGGCCAGGGAGGTGATCGTCCCCCCCTGTACTCTGCTCTGGTGAGGCTGCACCTCGAGTGCTGTGTTCAGTTTTGGGCCCCTCAGTACAAGAAGGACATCGAGGCCCTGGAACTTGTCCAGAGAAGGACTACGAAGCTGGTGAAGGGCCTGGAACAAAAGTCCTATGAGGAGCGGCTGAGGGAACTGGGATTGTTTAGTCAGGAGAAGAGGAGGCTCAGGGGAGACCTTATTGCCCTCTACAACTACCAGAAAGGAAATTGTGGGGAGCTGGGGGTCGGCCTCTTCTTGCAGGTGACTACGGATAGGACTAGAGGGAATGGCCTCAAATTGCGCCGGGGAGGTTTAGGTTGAAAATTAGGAGACATTTCTTCTCAGAAAGAGTAGTCAGGCATTGGAACGAGTTGCCCAGGGAAATGGTGGAGTCACTGTCCCTGGGGGTGTTTACGGAAAGCTTGGACCTGGTGCTTAGGGACATGGTTTAGGGGGTGACATTGGTAGTAGGGTGATGGTTGGACCAGATGATCTTGAAGGTCTTTTCCAACCCTAATGATTCTATGATTCCCAGCGCGCTTGCTGCAGCCGCTTGTTGCTGGTGGGGGGCACAGGGCTGTTGCGCTGCCTTCCAAGGGAGCAGACGTCACCCCAGCGCCCTGCTGGCAATGCCCACTCCTGCTCTTCTCAGGCTGCCTTGCGCTGCCCGTGCACTGAGGAGGCAGCCGGTGTGGGGTCTGGTGCAGAGCGAGGAGTCCACTCGGCCCTGGCTCAGAGGGAGGCAGCGTCCCCACCGCTAGGACGGGGAGGGGATGGAGAGGAGCTGCTCCCCTGCCACTGCGCAGCTACCTCGACAGTTCTTGGGAGCTTTCTGCCCTTGTCTCTCCATAGGTGGTCTGCACTCTGAAGGAGTTCAATGAGTACAGGCAGTATCTGACCACACTCAAGCTGGAGGCTGAGAAAACCAGGAGGAAAGAAGAGGTAGGCAAAGCTCAGCGTGTGGTAGACACACGTCAGCGGCACGGTACAGAAGGCTGGGGCTTTCCTTGATGGATCTGAGGGAGGCGGGGAATGCAGATGTCGGGGCTGTGCTGGGGGGCCAGGTGTTGTCGTGGGAAAAGGACGACCCTTTCCCGAGGGAAGCCCTTCTCTTCAGCCCTCGTTGCACGGCAGAAGCAGGGCGCTGGCACGGGCGGCATGAAGCCTCAGCACGCAGGGACGTGAGCCATTTCTGAGGCAAGAGTGAGCTAAAACCTGCTGTTCCCTTTCAGGAAAAGCTTCAGCAAGAGCTCTCCAAGTTAAAGAAACTTGACCCCAGCCTGACGGCAGGGATTGACAGTTCTTGCCAGAGCTCCTCCAGTAATGTGTACTTGGTCATGGGACAGAAAGCCAGCCTACTGGAGCCTAAAAAACCAGCTGGCCCGCCTTCCTGCAAAAGCAGAAGAAACCCTCTCCAATCTGGCCAGTACAGAAGGCTGAAAGCAGCTCCCTCCGGACTTGAGTTGGGCAGGGAAGATGCCAAGCTCCCTGGGAGCATCCATACTGTGACTGAGTCAGAGAGAAAGTCACCTGTCCCCGCAGACGGTGTATTCAAAGCTGCCTTGGAAGAACAGGCTGCTAGAGAAAGCCAGAGGATTGAAGAGGTGGCTCGGACTGTGGTGCGGCAAGTGTTTGAGAGGGTGCAGGCACTGGACCAGTCTGCCCGCGTCTTAAAGAGGGCTCCCCATAAGAGCCGAGAAAGACTGTGTGGAAGTGCCAAAAGCGCAGAGCCTTCAGAGACATCTCCTCTTGATAAAGAGCAGGAAATTGCACTGCTGGCTAAGAAGGTTGTGGCGAGTGTGATGAAGCTCTTTGAGAAGTTCTGGGAATCCGGCATGCCCAGTGCATCTGAGCCAAGGCCAGCAGCCAGGCAGAAGGAGCAGCCCGTCGCCAGGAGAGCCTTCCAAGTGGGGAAGTTGGAAGAAAAGAAATCGAGGGAAGCCTTTGAGGAAGAATCCTCGCAGGCTTCCCTTGACAAAGTCACCAGAGAAGCTGTTGGAAGTGTCTGCGACACTTTGGAATCCTTTGTAGCTTCCCGGTTTGAGCAAGACTTCAACTGCAAATATTCTGAAATCGTGGCGCTTCCCACTGTCAACCTCTCTAACAGGAAGCCACAGCCATCCCAGGTGTGTCTCTCAAGACAGGGCATGAGGGAAGGGCAGGGACTACCAAGAGCATCAGAAGAGCAGAGCCCAGAAGCAAGGCAGAGAGAAAAGTTGCCCATGATCCGACCAGCGCCAGACACTGCTGAGATCTCACGACTGAGTCACAGGATTGTGAGGGAGAGCATCCAAAAGGCTGTCTCCGAAGTTCAGCGGCTGCACACAGAACTGCAGGTCTATGCCAGAACCATTGTCCTTAGCGTGGTTGAAAAAGCGAAGGACAAGTTGGAGCGGGAAATGAAAGCAAAGGCCTTAGACACCACTTCAAACAGCAAAACGGTGGCAAGTGGGATGACGCGCTCTGTATCAGAGCAGAGCTCTCAGCCTGGGACTGCACGGAAGCTGGAGAAGAACTTGGGAAGGCGTGTCACCAAACAGCCTGTGCCAAGCAAAGGGAAGGAGAGCTGTCCCTTGGAGCACCTCCAAAGATCACCTGATCTCCTCCAAGCTGTCCAGCGAGGCTCTGAGCAAGGTGCCCCCACAGCAGGCTCTTCTGCCCCCCTAGGGGAATCCCACAGTCTGCGGAGGTCAGAGAGCACCACAGGCACCATCCCTTCCATGGGCCCGCAGTTTGTCAGGCAGCCCGTTCCTCCATCTGTTCCAAAGCACCCTGTCCAGAGAGGAGCGCGGTGCCTACGTGTGCGTGTCAAGCCTGTCCCATTCAAGCCTCAGTAGCCTGAGGCGGAAGCAGAGAATAAAGAGTTTACATCCAAGTGTTTGCTTGTGCCTACATTTATTCAAGCCAGGTGTACTGGGTCTGGCTGGGATGTTAACTTTCCCTGCAGCAGCCCATACAGTGCTGTGCTCTGCACTTGTAGCTAAAACAGCAGTGGTATCACACCAGTGTTGTGTCTGCTGCTGAGCAGTGCTGGCACAGCATCAGGACTCTCTCTAACCCTCCTAGGGGGTGGGCAAAAAATGTGAGAAAAGAAACATCACCAGGGCAGCTGACCTAAACCAACCAAAGGGATATTCCATACCATATGATGTCACACTTAGTAATAAAAGGTGGAAAAAGGAAGAAGAGGGGAGGGGTGGGCTCTCGTTGTGAAAACGTCTGTCCTCCTCCCGAACACTGGCTACGTGGATTGAGGCCCTGCTTCAAGGACGTGGTCAAGCATCGCTCATTTGTGGGAAGTAGAGAGTAATTTCTTTCCTCTGCACTTCCACATGGCCTTTACTTGTTTTGTTTAGTTTTCCCTTTCCCCCCTCCCTTTTCTCCTTTCCCTTTTTTTTTCCCTTTAAATTGTTAATTGTTTAGTTAAATTGTTTAGTTAAATTGTTTAATTAATAGTAATCTTTCCTTAATAATTATTTCTTTTTTTTTCCTTTAATTAAATCATCCTTATCTCAACCCATGAGTTGTTCTTTCCTTTACTTCTTCCCCTCCTCATCTAATAGGGTTAGGAGTGAGAGAGCGGTTGTGGTGTTCAGCTGCCTAGCACGGTAAAACCACCACACCAGGCCATGCTGTGCTTGGGGATTTTCCCTACACTGTGTGGTGGTTTTACCCAGCTGGGCAGCTGAACTCCACCATGACCACTCTCTCACTCGCCCTCCTCAAACAGAAAGGGGGAGAAAATACGATAAAACGGGCTCAAGGGTTGAGGTAAGGACAAGGAGACCACTCAACAATTATCATCACGGGCAAAACAGACTCAGCATAGGGAGATTAATATAATTTATTACCTATTAAAACGGGCTAGAGCAGTGAGATACTAAAAGCAAACTAAAATCACCTTCCCCCTTCCACCCTCTTCTACATCCACCCTGCCCCCAAGTGGCTCAGGGGAACACGGAGTGGGGGCTACGGGATGAGGTTTAACAAGGCCAAGTGCCAGGTCTTGCACTTTGGCCACAATAACCCCATGCAGTGCTATAGGCTTGGGGCAGAGTGGCTAGAAGACAGTGAAGAGGAAAGGGACCTGGGAGCGTTGATCGATGCTCGGCTGAACATGAGCCGGCAGTGTGCTCAGGTGGCCAAGAAGGCCAATGGCATCCTGGCCTGTATTAGAAATAGTGTAGCCAGCAGGAGCAGGGAGGCGATCATCCCCCCTGTATTCAGCTTTGGTGAGGCCGCACCTCGAGTACTGTGTTGAGTTTTGGGACCCTCAGTACAAGAAGGACATTGAGGCTCTGGATCGTGTCCAGAGAAGGGCAACAAAACTCTTCTACACCCACCCTCCCCTCAAGTGGCTCAGGGGAACATGGAGTGGGGGCTGCAGTCAGTCCTTAACGCTTCACCTCCTACGCTCCTACATGGTCACTCTCTGCCCCTGCTCCAATGAGGGGTCCCTCCCACGGGATGCTGTCCTTCCTGAACTGATCCTGCGTGGGCTTCCCATAGGCTGCATCTTTTCAAGAACTGCTCCAATACAGATCCATACCACGGGGTCCACGAAGCAAGACGGGTGCCCCACGGGCAGCAGCTCCCGCAAGATCACCAGCTCCTGTGTGGGCTCCTCTCCA
>NW_026109743.1:0-32000 GCF_013377495.2 Cygnus atratus
GGCGGCGTTAGGGCAGCACCGGGAGGGAACCGGGCCCCGCGCCGCGCCCCACCCCCCAGGCGCCTACCGGGGCACTTGACGTCCATGAAGTAGGAGTTGGGGCTCTGCACCAGGCGCTTCTTCTTGTGCTTCCGCTTCTCCTCCTCGGGGGACGGGTGCAGCAGGTCCTTGGCCAGCTGCGGGCGGGAACAGCCGCGCTCAGCACCGCCGCCACCGGGCCCCGCCGCCCCCCGCCGCCATCTTGCGCCCCCGCCGCCGAGGAGATGGCGGCGGGCACGGCCTCCCCCGGCCCTCCCCGCTCCCCCCCGCCTCCCCTCGCCGCCCCCAGCCCCGCGGAGCCCGGCCCCGGCCCCCGCAGCCCGCGGCGGGGCGGGGAGCCCCGGGCCCGGCGGCGCGGCGCACTCACGGGCATGGTGGCGTGCGGGCGGCCGCGGCCGGAAAGGGGTCAGGCCGGAAGCGGGCGCCGCTATATCCGCCGCGGGGTTCCCCGCACGGGCGGAAGCGAGGCGCGGCGCCATCTTGGGAAGGGCGCCGGCAGGGCGGGGGCGGCCATCTTGGGAGGGCGGGGCGCGCCGATTGGGCAAGGGGGCGGAGCTCCTGGACAACGGGGCGCGGCTCCGGGCGGGGGGCGGGCCCGTGATTTAGCCCCGCCCACCCCCCCCCGGGGCCGCGCCGGGCCCCGTGGCGGCCGCGGGGCAGAGCGGCCCGGCGGGCGGGGGCCATGGCCAAGGCGTACGACCACCTCTTCAAGCTGCTGCTCATCGGGGACAGCGGCGTGGGCAAGACGTGCCTCATCATCCGCTTCGCCGAGGACAACTTCACCAGCACCTACATCTCCACCATCGGTGCGTCCCCAACGGCACCGGCCCCCCCGCAACCCCCCCCACCCGGGACCGGCCCCCCCGCACCCCCGGAACGCCCCCCCCCCCCGGGACCGGCCCCCCCCCGCACCCCCGGAACCCCCCCCCACCGGGACCGACCCCCCCCCGCACCCCCGGAACCCCCCCCCCTCGGGACCGGCCCCCCCCGCACCCCCGGAACCCCCCCCACCGGGACCGACCCCCCCCGCACCGCCGTGCACCCTCCTCCACCCCCCCCCACCGGGACACCCCTCCGGCCACCCCCGCCCCGCCCCGGCCCCCCCCCCCCCCCGGCCGCTCTTTCCCCGCTCCCCTTGCACAAGCAGGAACAAATCTGGCCCGCGGAGTTTTGCAATCCCGGAGCAGCCGGGACCCCCCCTCCGGGAGCTGGGACTGGGGGTGAGGCCCGGGGGTGCCTCCGCGGGGCGTCCACTCGCTGCCCGGCCCCGCTCGGGGAAACGGGACCGGGACACCTGAGTGCTGCGGGGAGCTCCGGGACCCCCCGGGACCGGGTCTGAGCCGTCCCCGGGGGCCCACGGCAGAACCACCGCCTGCGGGGCTCGGCCGCCCCGCCACTGAAAAGGACGAGGAGGGGACGCTGATGGCGGCCCGCTGTCCTGGAGCTGCCGCCAGGCCAAGATCCGAGGCCAGCCTCCTCCTCGTCCTCCTCCTCCTCCTCCTCGTCCTCCTCCTCCTCCTCCTCCTCCTCCTCCTCTTCCTCCCGGCCCTGCCTTCCCCCGCGCTGGCAAAGCCATTTCCTGAGCCGGCGGCAGCTGCCCCGTCCCGCCATAAACTCCAGCTCGCTCCGGCTGCCAGCTGCCGGCCGGCGGCACCCACACCCACAAACCGGGCTGGGCGCTGGGGGGGCAGGAGCGTGGGCGCTGGGGGGCTGGGGGAGGCAGCCCGGCTGGGGGGCTCCTGGCAGCCTTTGGGGCTGGGTTAACCCACAGCCGGGCAGCCCCCCAGTGCTCCCCCAGTGCTCGTTGCAGTGTGATGCCGTCCCACGGGAATGCCTCGTCCCAATGCTGGGGGACCTGGGGGCGCCCCCCCCGCCCGCTCCCACCCAGCTTTGCCCCTAGCTACATCCCTGGGGCTGTTCGTGGCCGGGCAGCTCCTTGACCCGCAGCTGGGTCCCCGCTCCCACCGGCCTCTCCTTCCCCTCCCAGGCATCGACTTCAAAATCCGGACAGTGGAAATCGATGGGAAGAAGATCAAGCTGCAGGTCTGGTGAGTTGGGGGGCGCGGGGGTACCCCACGTCCCTCAGCACTGCCAGGATGCCCTCACACCCCCCTCTGCTCCCTCGCAGGGACACGGCGGGGCAGGAGCGCTTCAAAACCATCACGACAGCCTATTACCGCGGGGCCGTGGTACGGTGGGGGCAGTGCGGGGGGGACCCCAGGGGCTGGGGCAGCCCCTCAGTGGTGTCGGGTCCCTGCCCCGCTGACTGCGCCGTCCTCGCAGGGCATCATCCTGGTGTACGACATCACGGATGAGAAATCCTTCGAGAACATCCAGAACTGGATGAAGAGCATCAAGGAGGTGGGTGCACGGCGGGGCCGGGGCTGTGGAGGAGCCGGGCTGGGGCAGCGGGTGGGTGGGTGGGTGAAGCTGCCACGTCCCCGTCCCCCCCTGCAGAACGCGTCTGCCGGCGTCGAGCGGCTCCTCATCGGCAACAAGTGTGACATGGAGAGCAAGCGCAAAGTGCAGCGGGATGCTGCCGAGAAGGTAGGGTGGGGGCACGAGCTCCCCTGGCCGTGGGGCAGGGCTGTGGGGCCGCGGCCCCCCTTCCCACGCAGCGTCCCCTCATCCTCCAGCTGGCCAAGGAGCACGGGATCCGCTTCTTCGAGACCAGCGCCAAGTCCAGCGTGAACGTGGAGGAGGTGAGAGGCGCGGGGGGGCCACTGCCCCCCATGCTGGGGGTGGTGCTGGGGGGTCCCCGTGCCGGGGGCAGCCCCCGCTGACCCCCTCCCCTCTCCCCTCAGGCCTTCAGCACGCTGGCGCGGGACATCCTGCAGAAATCGGCTCGGCGAGCGGTGAGTGGGGCGGGGGGGGGAGCTGAGCTGGGGGCGCCCCCTTCCAGCCCCCCCCTGACCCCTTGTCCCCCCCCATCCCCCCCCATGCTCTTGCAGGTCCCGAGCACCGCCGCCACTGCCGGCTCGCTGCCGGAGCCCAGCGCCCCGCGGCGGGGCAGCTCCAGGTGCCAGCTGCTGTAGGGCTGCCACCGCCCCGGGGCAGCGCGGGCGCCTCTCCGGGAGCCGGGCGGGGGGGGGGGCTGCAGTGGGGGCGGCCCCGCGCCAGGTGCCATAAACCCGGCCTGTGCCTTGCCCCGGCTCCGCTCCGTGTCTGGGGGACGGGGGGGGGGGACAGGGAGGCGCGGGAGGGGGACGCGGACACGCGTGGGCGCGCCGGCGGGCCGGGAAGCCCCGCCCCTTGGCGCTAAGCCACGCCCCTTGGATCAAAACCGCGCCCCTTGGCGCCAAGCCGCGCTCCTCGGATCGAAGCCACGCCCCTTGGAGCGAAACCACGCCCCCGGGACAAAAAAGCCACGCCCCTTAGGTTAACCCCACGCCCCTTGGCGCGAAGCCGCGCTGCTTGGATCGAGGCCACGCCCACCGGCGCTAAGCCACGCCCCTTGGCGCTGAGCCGCGCTCCTTGGCTCAAAGCCACGCCCATCGGCGCGAAGCCACGCCCCTCGCTCGAGCCGCGCCCGAACCCCGCCCGTACGCGGAGGCCACGCCCCCTCCTTCCCCGAGCCACGCCCCCAGCAGAGAAGCCGCGCCCCTCGCAAAAGGCCCCGCCCCTCACGAAAAGCCCCGCCCGTCGCAGAAGCCCCGCCCCCTGTGATGTGGCCCCGCCCCCCGGGCGAGGCCCCGCCCCGCTCCCGGCACCCCCCGCGCCCCGCGATGGCGCCGCAGCCCCGGTGCCGGTAGCGCCATGGGCCCGGGCGGGCCGTGGGGCTGGGCGCTGCTGGCGGCGCTGGGCGCGCTGGGCCTCGGCCTGCGGTGAGCGGGGGCACGGGGGGTCACCGGCACCGGCACCGGGACCGGCACCGGGACCGGGACCGGGGGGTCGGGGCCAGGCCCGGCCCTGACGCGCCCCCCGTGCTCTCCCCGCAGGGCGGCGGCGGCGATGGCGGCGGGCGAGGAGCGGCGCTCGGGTGGGTGCGGGCCGGGGACGGGGGCTGGGGACCGGGACCGGGAGCTGGGACTAGGGTTTGGGACCGGGACCGGGGCTCGGGGCTGGGACCGGAACCGGGGGCTGGGACCGGGGCTTGGGACCAGGGCTGGGGCTCGGGGCTGGGGACCGGGACCGGGACCGGGGGCTGGGACTGGGACTGGGACCGGGACCGGAGGCTGGGGGCTGGTGCTCGGGGCTGGGACAAGAGGATAGGGACCGGGACCGGGACCGGGGCTTGCGGCTGAGGACCGGGACCGGGGCCCCGCCGGCCCCCAGCCGCGCTCAGCACCCGCGCCGCGCCCGCAGTGAGCCCCACGCAGGCCACGCCGTGCTGGCGGGTGGAGGACTTCGTGGTGGTGCAGGAGTGCGGCCGCTGCTCCAGCTTCCAGGCGGTGAGTGAGCCCACGGGGGCTGCCCCCGGCACCGGCACCGGGCCCGCCGCCCGGCCTCACGGCGCCTCGCCCCGACCCCTCTCGGTTGCAGAAGACGGTCCCGCAGTGCGGCCCCACCGGCTTCGTGGAGCACATCAGCTGCGCCTCCAAGCGGGATGAGTTCAAGAGGTGGGCCAGGGGCCGGGGGCCGCAAGGGGCCGGTGGCGTCGCGGGGCCGGGGCCGTTCGCCCCGGGGATCGCGCCCCTGCCCTCCCCTCTTCTTCTTCTCCTCCTCCTCCCCGCAGCTGCCGCTCGGCGGTGATGGAGGCGCACGTCTTCTGGAGGTTCGTGGGCACCATGATGTGCGTGGCGGCCGTCTTCGCCGTGCTGGTGGTGTGCCGCCAGCGCGTGCTGGACAGGAAGGCGCTGGAGAAGGTGCGCAAGCAGATCGAGTCCATCTAGCGCCCGCGGGGCACCGGGCACGGCGGCAGCGCCCCCGCCGCGGGGACTCGGCTCCGCTGCTGCTCCCGAAGCAGCCAGGAGGAGGAGGAACGAGCGCCCGCGGGACGCCTGCCCCGCTTTGCCGTGACCCCACGGGCGCTGCGGCCCACCGGGGGCTGCCCGGTGTCCCGCGGGGTCCCCGTGCCGAATCGCGCTGCGCGGGGTGCCTGGGGAGCCCGGTGCCCCGGGGGACGCCGCAGCCGCCTGCTCCGAGCTGGTGGCGTGCAATAAACCCCGGTCGTTATCAGCCGAGTGCCGCTGGTGTTCGTCCTTGTGGGACTGGGGCGTTCCTCCCGCTCGTGGCCCCCAGCCCCCTTTTTGCTGCCTGCCCCTGGGGGGTGCCCCCTTCCTCGCTGAGCCCCCCCAGCCACGTTTGGGTGCGAAGCAGGCACGGATTTATTCACCAGAAGCTGCCTGCGAGCGCAGAGCTCCCTTCCCCTGCGCTGTGCGTGGGGTGCACCCAGCGCCCCTGCCTGGGGCATGGTGGGGGGGCCCCCGACTGCCCCCCCCGTCCCAGGGTGGCTCCCAGCCCCCAAAGCGGGGCCGCTCCCGGGTGGCTGTCACATTTCATCCCCGTGTGCCTGTTTTGCTGCCGCTGCTGCGTCCCGCAGCCATGGCTGAGCCCTCGGATCCCCTGGGGGAGCCCGGCCTGAGGAGTTTGTGCCCGGCTCCCTGCCGGGGGGGCCCGTCCTGTCCTCGTGCCCCCCCTTGGCACCGTTCTCTGCTGCAGCCCCCGGCTCTTCCAGCTGCCACCACGTCGCCGGGGCTCCTCCAGGCGGTGCCGGCGGCTCCGCGCGGGTCAGGATGTGCCTGGAGATCACTGCAGGGACGGGGAGCACCGGGCAGGGCTGGGGGCAGCTGCTGCCTGCCTGCCCCCCCCAGGGGATCCCGCAGCCCCCCCCAGCTCCCCATTACCTCCCGTGGGCTGCTGGGGGTCCCGGCGGCCCCCCCGGCCCCAGCAGAAGGGGCTGTAGCTGGGGAAGAGGATGAGCACCAGGGAGAGGAGCAGGATCTGGGGGGGGAGGACACGCACGTGGGGTTACAGCACCGGCAGGTGTGCGGGGGGCGCCCACCCGTGGGTGCGCTGCCCGCGGGGGGGGGGGGCCTGAGCCCTTTGGGGGGGGTTGAAATATGCATGTGGGTACCAGGACGCAGGTGCTGGTCTGGGCGGCTTTGTTGGACGTCTGCTTGATGAGAGCCTGGAGCGCCTGCAGCTGGCTCAGCAAGGACCTGGGGGGGACAAGGGGCGAGACAAGGGGGGGGGGGCAAGGGGGGGTCCAGGCATTGCCGTGCACCCACCCGGGGCGTCCCCATCGCGCCGCGCTCACCCGTTGCGCTGCTCCAGCTCCCGAACCTTCCTGTGCAGCTCCTGGTTCTGCGCCGAGCACGAGGCCACCCTGCCCGGGGCGAGGCGGGGGTGCTGAAGGCCCCCCCAAAGATGAAGGGGGGGGCAGGGGCGCGGGGGGGTCCCCACCAGCACCCACCTGCTCTCCAGCCCGTCCAGGTATTCCTTCTTCCTCCGGCGGCTGTCCTGCGCCGACTGCTTGTTCCGGATCTTCCTCCGCACCTTCTTCAGGACGCGCTCCTCAGCCTGCCGCGGCCGGGGGGGGCTGAGCCTGGCCCCGCACCTTGTTCCCCCCACCCGGAACCTCCCCCCCCGGGACCCCCCCCCCAAGCCCACCTTGGTGAGGGGCAGGGAGCCGGGCAGCGTCACCCCCTCCTGCGCCAGCAGCCGCTTCTCCTCCTCTGACAGCAGCAGGACTGGGAGCTGCGGGGAGAAATGGGGGGGTGAGGGGGGGGGAATTGGGGTGCACAGTGCCGGGGGGGGGGGGCAGCAGAGCCGGACTCACCGTGGGGGTGGGCAGGGGCAGGGTGGGCAGCGTGGCGATGATGCAGGACTCGGGGGGCAGCAGCGTGGGGGGCAGCCAGTCTGGGGGGTGGGGGGGGGAGGGTGATGCCCTGCCCTGCAGGATGCGCCCCCCCCCCCGGGCTGAGCCCCCCCCCAGCCCCACTGACCCAGCTGGATGGTGACCCCGCCGTGCGCGGGGGTCCCGGCGCTGCAGACCACCTCGTAGACGGTGGCGGGGGGGGGCTCCTCCGGCTGCTCCCCGTCCCCCGGGGGGGGGTCCTGGGGGCTGCGGGGGGGGGGGCCGGGGGGGGCCGCACACCTCGTCCGGGGCCACGGCCGGGCCCAGCGGCTCCTCGGGCTGGGTCCCGTCCTGCGGCCGGAGGGGACGCGCGATGGGGACCCCGAGGGTGGCACCTCCCGGGGTGCCCCCCCCCTCCCCCGTTTGCCCCCCCCCAGCCCCACTCACGCCGTCCGGGGGGGGCCCCCAGCCCCCAAAGGGGGGCAGGAAGGGGTCGGCCCCCAGGCACAGCTCGTCCGGCTCCATCGCGGGGAGGGGGCGGCGGGGGGGGCCCGGGTGGGTCTGTCCCGGTCCGTCCCGGTCCGTCTGTCCCGTCCCGGTCCGCCCCCACCAGGATCTCGGCATCCTGGCCGAGCCCAGCCAAGTCCCTCCCCCAACCGGCGGCGGGGCCGCGCTCCCCGCCCGCCACCGGGGGGGCTCGGGGCTGGTTCGGGGGAGCGGCCGCCGCCGGGGGCCGCACCGGGACCCCCGGGACTCCCCCCCCCCCCCCGGGATCCCACCGGGCCCGCCCCGGATCCCGGGTCCGCCGCGGACCGGGCAGAACCGAGCCCCGCTTACCGGACCGGTGCGCTCCGTCCTGCCCGGTCCCGGTCCCGGTCCCGGTCCCGGTCCCGGTCGGGCTGTCCCTCCGCCCGGTCCCGGTCGCGGTCCCTTCCCCTTCCCGTTCCCAGCCCCGTTCCCGTCCCGCCCCTCCCGCTCCCTTCCCGTTCCCCTTCCCGTTCCCGTCCCGGCGCCGTTCCCCCGCCGGCCGCCCCCAGCCCCTCTCGGGCCGCCCTCCCCCCGCCGCAGCCCCGTTCCCCCCCCCCCCGGGCCCATCTCTGCGTGTCCGGGGCGGGACCCAGCCCCGTGCCCCCCCCCCCCGCCCCGCCCCGGGACGCGCAGCGCGGCCGCCCGGAGCCTGCCCGGTGCCGGTGGCGGCGGGGCCCGGCGGGATGGCGGCGGGAGGCGGCCCCGGGGCCGCGGAGCTGGCCTGGAGCCCCGGGGCCGCGCCGCGGGTCCCCCCCCCGGGGCTGGGGCTGAAGCTGGGGGCGCTGGCGGCGCTGCTGCTGCTGCCCCTGGGCTGCGGGCTGGGGCCGCTCTGCTGCCTGCGGCACCCCGCGGGCACCGCCGGTACCGGGGGGGGACGGGGCGGGGGGGGGGAACGGGAGTGAGGGGGGGCAGGGGGGGAGGCCCGGGAGGGGTGGCCCCAGGGGTGATGGGGGGCAAACCCGGGGGGTGCTGGCGGGGGGGACCCAGGGGCCGGGGGGGTGCCCGGGGGGGTGCCCGGGGGGGTGCCCGGGGGGGTGGGGGGTCCCGGGGTCAACCCGCGGGGGTGGTTGGGGGGGGGTCTGGTGGACCGGGGGGGCTCCGGAAGGGGTTACCCCTGGGGTTATGGGGGTCCGGGGGGGCGTTGGGGGAGAAACCCGGGGTCAGGGGGGTCTGGGGGGACGAAGGGGCTGCCCCAGGGGTGGGGGGTACCAGGGTCAAGCTGGGGGGGTTCTGGTGGTCCGGGGGGGCTCCAGAAGGGGTTGTCCCGGGGATTACGGGGTCTGGGGGGGCGTTGGGGGAGCAACCTGGGGTCTGGGGGGGCTGCCCCAGGGGTTGGGGGAGGCCTGGGGGGATCTAGAGGGGGGGGTTGGGGGGTCAGCTCGGGGGGTCGGGGGGGGGGGGGTCTCATACCCCCCCTTGCCCCCCCCCCCAGACTCACACAGCCCGGGGCTGAGCCTGCTGAGCTGCTTCGCGGGCGGCGTGCTGGTGGGCACCTGCCTGCTCGACCTCCTGCCCACGTACCTGGCCGGCATCGCCGCCGCGCTGGAGGAGCTGCGCGTCCCGGTGAGCACGGGGGGGGGCAATGGGGTCGAGGGGGGGGCAAAGGGGACGGGATGGGGGGGGACGGGACGGCGGGGATGGGACGGGGACAATGGGGATGGGGTGGTGGGGACGGGACAGCGGGGAGGGGGTGGTGGGGGTGGAAAAGTGGGGAGGGGGACAGTGGGGTGGGAAGGTGGGGACGGGATGGTGGGGGGGGTTGGGGGGGCAGGGTAATGGGAATGGGACAGCGGTGACTGGGTGGCTGGGAACGGAACGACGGATGGGGAAGGAATGGTGGGGACGGGACAGGGGGAGGGGGACGGTGGGGACGGGACTGGGGGGTGGCAGGGACTGGGACGGGGCGGTGGGGAAGGGGACAGAGGGGAAGGGGACGGAGGGGACAGGACGGCGGGTTGGGGGCTGTCGGAGAGGCCGCGCTGTCCCGCCGTGACTCATGGAAAGATCCTCCCTGACACGGCTTCCCGGCAGCCTCCGCCTCCGTCTTCCTCCCCCCGTGGAGGATCGGGGGAGGGGGTGGGGGGCACCGCCAGCAGCCCCCGCACTGAGCCCCCCCCCCTCCCCGCAGCTGCAGTTCCCCCTGCCCGAGTTCATCCTGGCCATGGGCTTCTTCCTGGTGCTGGTGCTGGAGCAGGCGGCGCTGGCACAGCAGGACCGCGCGAGCGCCCCCGGGGGCGAGGAAGAGGACGAGGAAGAGGCGACGGCGGCACGAGCCCTGCTGGCGGCCGGCACCCCCCGCGCCCCCCCGAGCCCCCCGAGCCCCCCGAGCCCGCTGCGCGCGGGGCTGCTGGTGCTGGCGCTGGCGCTGCACGCGGCGCTGGAGGGGCTGGCGCTGGGGCTGCAGGAGGCCGGGGGGGCCGCGCTGCGCCTCTGCCTGGCGCTGCTGCTGCACAAGGGGCTGGTGGCCTTCAGCCTCGCGCTGCAGCTGCTGCGGGGCCGCCTGCGCCGCGCCGCCGTGGCCGCCTGCCTGCTGCTCTTCGCCCTCATGGCCCCGCTGGGCGTCGCGGTGGGGCTGGCGGTGACGGTGAGCGGGGGGGGCCCGCGGCAGCGGCTGTGCCGCAGCGTGCTGGAGGGGCTGGCGGCCGGCACCTTCCTCTACGTGGCCTTCCTCGAGGTGCTGCCCCGCGAGCTGGGGGGGCCCCGGCTGCGCGTCCCCAAGGTGCTGGCGCTGCTGGCCGGCTTCGGCCTCGTCACCGCCGTGCTCTTCATCAGGATCTGACCCTGAGCCGGGGAGGGGGGGGGGGGGCACCCCCGGATCCACCCCTCCAGGGGGTTAAAGGCCCCCAAACGCCCTGTGAAGTGCCAAAGGGTGCGGGTGGGGGGGCTCAGCCCCCCCCGCTCCAGCAGCCCCGTGCCTCAGTTTCCCCTCCTGCACCAGCAGCGCCGCTCCCTGCCACGGTTTCCCCAGTGGCGCCCCCCCCCCCGGACACCCCCCTCATTCAGGGACATGCAGGGGGGTGATCAGCACACCCCCCCCCAAAAAAAGTGCCCTTAAAGCACCGTGCCCCCCCCAGGGGGTGTGGACGAAGCAATAAAGGACTGGGTGAGGAGATGGCGCCCGGTGTCCTGTGCCTGGGGGGGGGTTGGGGGAGGGGGCTCAGCCGTGGGCCCCCCCTCGTGGGGGGGAGGTCCTGAGTGGGGCCTTGAGGGGAGATTTTGGGGGTGCTTGGCTGTGAGACCCCCTTGTGGGCTCCTTGGGGGGGTCCTGAGTGGGGCTGTGATGGGAGGGGGGGATTTGGGGAGTGGGCTCCGCCGTGGGACCCCCCCCGCTGTGGGGGGTGGTCACGAGTGGGGCCGGGGGGGGGCGTTTGGGAGTGCTCGGCCGTGGGACCCCCTCGTGGGGAGGGTCCTGGTTAGGGCCGTGATAGGGGGGGCACTGCTGGGGGGGGCACTGCAGCAATGGGTCTGGGGGGATCTCGGACCCCATTTTTTGGGAGGTACGCGGGGGAGGGGGGGGGGGGGGGGGGACTCTGTTCCGGGCTGGGAGGGGTGACACAGCTCCCCCCGCCCCTCCCCATCCCGCTGGGCGCGCGGGGCACGCCGGGACTTGTAGTCGGCGCCGCCCTCCCCGCCCCGCGCACTTGCGGGGGCGTTCCCAGGGGCGGGGACTCCATTTCCCTTCACCCCTCGCGGCCGCGCCGCGGGGGCCGCTGGGAGTCGTAGTCCCCCCGCCCTCTCCTCCCCGCGGCGGCGCCCGGCCCGCGGACTCCCCGCCCCAGCATGCCCCGCGCGGCGGCGGCGGCGGCGGCGGCGGCCGGAGCGGCCCGAGCAGGGAAGATGGCGGCGGCGGGCGCGGGGGCCGGGCCCGGGCCCGGTGCGGGTTCCTCGGCCGGCGCCGGGGCCTCGAACCCGCGGAAGTTCAGCGAGAAAATCGCGCTGCAGAAGCAGCGGCAGGCGGAGGAGACGGCGGCCTTCGAGGAGGTGATGATGGAGATCTGCTCCACACGGGTGAGCGCGGCCCGCCGCCGCCGCCGGATGCGCGCCGGGACGGGGCGGGGGGGGCCCGGGGGGGGCCCGGGGGGCGGGGGAGGGGGCCCGGGGGGGGAGGGGGGAGCTGGGGAGGGGGGACCGGGGCGGGGGGGGGGAATGGGGGTGTGGGGGGAACGGGGGGTAACGGGGATTTTCACGGGGGTTTAACGGGGGCTATGGGGGGGTAACGGGGGGGTAACGGGGATTTAACGGGGGCTTCAGCGCCCGGAGCGGGGGGGGGGGGTCCGGGGGGGAGCGGGGGCGCCGCCTGGGGGGGCCCGGGGGGGCCTGGAGGGGGCCGGGCTGGAAGGCAGCTCCCCGCCGGCCCCGCTTCCCCTTCCCCCCTGTTCTATTTTTTTTTTTTAATTCTTTGATCTTGACGCATTTTTTACCTCCTGGCCGTGGGTTCCCCACGCGGGTCCGCACGTGGCCGCCGCTGCCACGCGTGGGGGCCGTGGGCACCCCTCCCCCCCCCCCCGAACCGGGGCAGGACCGAGCCCCCGGGGGGGGGGTCCCGTGGCAGGGGGGGCTGCGGCCGCCCAGCCCCGCGCCTCTACCGGGGGCCGCGGCTTCCAAGGCACCGGCAGCGGCTGCTCGCGGCCCCCCCCCGTGGCCGGTGCCCCCCCGGGCTCCGTCCCCTCCGAGCGCCGGGTCGGCTCCCCCCGGGGAGCGGCGGATGCTTCGTCCCCGGAGATGCTTAAATTCAGCTCGGCCGGGGGCTGAGAAAACGGAGCGGGGCCGGTGCCACGCGCCTGCGCCCCCCCCCGCTGCCCCGTGCCCCGGGGGTCCCCGCTCGCAGCCCCCCCGGGGGGACCGAAACCCCGTTTTTTGGGGCTGAAGGAGCCGGGTCCCCCGCCCGGGGAGGCGGCACCGGGCTCTGCTCCGTGCCTCGCTCAGCGCCGGCCCCGCCGAGCCGGTGGGGATTGCGCCAGCCTTGCCGGGAGGAGGCTCTGGCCGCGGTTCAGCTGCCGGCGGCGCTGCTTGTGCCCGGCCCGTGGGGCGGGGGGGCTGCGTGGCCCCGTCCCCACGGCAGGGCAGCGCCGCGGGGTGGGGACCCCCCCGTGGGAGCGGGGGCAGAGGGCAGCCCGCGCTCGGGGCCGCGGGGAGGCTCCCCCGGGTGACGGGGACGCGGCTCCGGTGTCACCCCGAGCTCGGGGAGAACGGGGCAAAACCCCCCGGGGTTTTCTCAAATTTGGGCTGGAGACCCCCCGGGGCAGGCGAGGCGGCGGCCGCCGGTGACCCGAAGCCCACGGAGCCGAGGCTGCCCCGCGGGGCCGGCGGCCAGGAGCCGCCCCCGGCAGCCCCCGTTCCCCCGGTGGGTCCCACCCCGCTCCGCTCGGCGCCCCGCGGGCATCGCCGCTGAGTTTGGGAGGGGGCTGGAGCCTCGCGGGCGGTGTTTGCACAGCAAACAGCTGGTTAATGTGCAGCAGGGCCGCGCGAGGGAGGCGCCGCGCTGTCCTCGTCGCTCCCTCCACAACCCGCTCGCTGCACCGGGCAGCCCCGGCTGCTGTCCCCACACCGGGGCCGGCCCGCGGCCCCTCCGTGTCCCCCCTCCGTGTCCCCTGGGAGCCGCCGCCTCCTCCTGGGCTGCCCCAGCCCCTGTCCCTGCGGCTCCCGGGTCCGCAGCGGCCCCGCCGGTGTTTCCTGGCGCTCCCCCGGCCGCTCGCGGGCTCCTGCCCGGGTCCGGCCCCGTTTGGCCCCGCGGGGACCCGGGTGGAGGGGGGAGCAGGATCCCAGGACCTTAAGCCCCGCGCAACTCCTCGCGCTAATCCTGCGGTGCCCGCGCAGCCAGCTGTTGACTAAATCTCCCCCCTTTTTTTTTTTTTTTTGCTGTTGTTGTTTTTATTTATTTTTTGTTTTGTTTTTTTTCGCTGGATCTGGATTTCGCTGGTCGTAAGCTCGGGGATTTGCTGCTGCAGGTTTCCTGCCCGCAGCCTCCTCTGGGCTGCTCCCCGCGCTCTGGCACCTCGCTCCCGGGGTCCCGCTGGGCACGCTGCGTGCGCCGGGGCGGCTCCGGGCCCCAGCGGGGCGGTGGATTTGTGCTGGGAGCAGGGAGCCCGTCCTTCCCGGCGGGGCCCAGCCCCTTCCCAGCACCCAGGGAGGAGAAAACCGGCACCGGGCTGAGCCTCGGGCACACGGCCCCGGGGTCGGGGTCGGCGCTGGGGGTGCTCGTGGCTGCCCCGTGCCGCGGGGACCCCGCCGGGAGCGCGGCCGAGCCGTTCCCGGTTATCTCCCCCCTGTGGTTTTCACGGCTCCGTCCCTCGGCCTCCCCTGGCCTTGAGCGGGGCCGGCGGCGGGCGCGGGGCCGTCCTGACCCCACTGCGGGTCTGCGGCGCTGGCTGTGGGGCCGGCGGCGGGGGGGCGGCGTTCCTGCCCCTGCTGCGGGCCCTAATCCCGCCGGACGGCGCGGGGCTGGGGGCGCTCGGCCCCCCCCCGACTCTCCTCTCTCCTCCCTCTCCTCCCCTCGCGGCCCAGCTGCAGGCGCAGAAGCTGAGGCTGGCGCACAGCCGGGGCCCCTACTACAGCGGCTCGCTGCCCAACGTCAACCAGATCGGCAGCGGCGTCTCCGACTTCCAGGTGAGCGCCGGCGGCAGCGCGGCGAGAGGGCGGGCACCGCGGGGCCCGGGGGACGAGGGGATGGTTCCTCGTAACCCCCTCGTCCGCCCCGGGCCCGTTTGGGACCCTCCGTTGCGCCCGGGGTCTGATCCTGCCACCTCTCCTCCCCGCAGGGCCCCTTGCACTCGCCGCTGGACTCGACGCGCAGCACGCGGCACCACGGCCTGGTGGAGCGGGTGCAGCGGGACCCGCGCCGGATGATGTCCCCCCTGCGCCGATACGTGCGCCAGATATCCTTTCGCGGGCGTCCGTCCCTTTTCCCCGGGCTCCTGCCCCGCTCCCCGTGCCCCCCGGGGCTGGTCCCTGCAGGGCCGGGCGGCGTTGGCTGCGCCCGCTCGGCCGCCCCCGTTCGCTCCTTAACGCGCCTCCCACATCGACAGCTCGCCCTACGGCCCCACCTACCTGTCGCCCCCGCCGGAGCCCAGCTGGAGGAGGTAAAGACCCCAGGTCGCTGCTCTCGGCGCTTTTTTCCCTGCCCTCCAGCCCCCTCCGGGTGCCGTGCCCGGGGCCAGCCGTGTGCTAAGGAGGGCCGGGAGGCCGGGGACGGGGCCGGGAGGATTTTCGCGGCTTCCCCTGCGAGGGGAGGCTGGGAAACGCTGGGGGAGCGGGAGCAGCTCTGCCCCCCCCGATTCCTTCCCGGCGCTGTCCCACAGGCGGGTGTTTTTTCGGGAGAAACGCTGGGGCTTTTGGCAGCGAGCAGGCCCTGGCTCTGCTCCGTCCCTCCCGGATCCTTTCGGGGCCGGTTGGGCTCGGCTCGTCCTTTCAGAGCTCGCTCAGGGCTTCGTTCTCCAGCCTGCCCTTCCTCCTGGTGCGCGGCACAGCTCCTGCCTCCTTCCTCCTCCTCCTCCCTGGCCCCGGGCTGAGCCGTGGCAGCCCCGCACCACCCGGCACGGTGCTGAGCTCCAGGGCCGCTCCGTGCCGCGCGCTTTGGCCCCCGCCGCGATCTTCGGCCCGGGTCCGCGGCCCCGGCCCCATCCCGTGCCCCCGGTGCCCTCTGCGCCTCCCGGGGCAGAGCCCCTGCTCCGTGCCCAGCGGGGAGGTCAGGGGGGCTCCTCTCCTTCCCCCACACGGGCACTTTGGGTTCCTCTCGCTCCTCGCTCCTTGCCCAGGGCCGAGGAGGGGGGAGGCTGCTCGGGGACCCCCCGGCGCTGTCCCGTCGGAGCGTCGCGGCGCCAGCCCTTGTGGTGCCGCCGGGATTTCTCCCGCCGCGGGGCCTCGGCGCCCTCATGGGAGCCGCGGGGTGTAAACGAGCGGCTGTGCTCTGCACGGGGCGGCTGCTGGATGAGTTTTGGGGCCCCGTGGGGCGGCGCCCCCCAAGTAACCCCGCTGCTTTTCCCTGGAAGGACCATGCCCTGGGGGAACTTCCCCATGGAGAAGGGACATCTGTTCAGGCTGCCGTCCGCTCTCAACAGGTGAATGAGTTTTGATGTCGGTCTCTTCCCTGTCTTTGCCCTGAGCTCTGACCCGTCCCCAGGACCCCCAGGGCGGGCACAGCCCCCCAGGGAAGGGTCGGGGTCCCCAGGCTGCCCCAATGGGGCGGCCC
The DNA here is from genome assembly GCF_013377495.2 of Cygnus atratus. NCBI lineage: Eukaryota > Metazoa > Chordata > Aves > Anseriformes > Anatidae > Cygnus > Cygnus atratus. The sequence continues at coordinate 15,495 of NW_026109743.1, forward strand.
CGGTGCCTCCGCGGGCTCCGTGGTCCCGCAGCATCCCTGAGGGCGCCGCGGCCGCAGGCTGGTCCCTGGGGCCAGCCACGCGCCAGCCCTCGGTGCCTGATGGGGTGGGGGCTCGCTGCAGCCCCCTCCCCAGGTCCCAGGAGCTCCTCGCCCCCCAGCTGGGCCCCGCAGGGGTGGGGGCTGCGTCCCATGGGCGCCCGGGGGGGGGGGGGGCTTCCTGCCTCCCAGCTGCACCACCGCCGAACAATGTCCCCGTTGTGCGCTCCCAGGACGCACCGGCAGCCCGGGCAGCCTTCTCCCAGCCCCTCCCCGCGCTCGTCCGCTTCGGGCCGACTAATTGGGAGCACAATGGGTGGTGGATCCCTCCGGGGCCCCCGGGGGGGGACAAAGGGACTGGGGGGGGGGGTTGCCCGTCCTCCTTGCTGGCCCCACGCTGAGGGGTGCGAGGGCCGCGGAGCCCTTGCTGCGGTGCTGGAGCTGCCCCAGGAGCGGGCAGCGGCTCCCCCTGGGAGGAGATGGGGCTGGGAAGAAGCCCCTGAGGTGGAGGGCGAGGGGCCCGGGGTGCTGACACACACCTGGGGCATCGCGTGGGGGGGGGAGTCCCCGCTTAGGGGCTCGGCGTCCCCGCTGCTGGCGGTCTGCAGGGGGCTGCGAGGGCGGCGCTCGTTCCTCCCACGCGCGCTCCCCGTCCCTCCGTCCCCTCGGGGGGCACCGGCTGCAGCCCTCCCGTGCCCGTCCCGTGCCCAGGGTGGCTTCCCCGGGCTGCGCCGGGGGGCCAGGCCCCAGGGTGCCCCCGCTCGGAGCCGGCTGACGGGCGCCCCTTCTTCCCGGCAGAACAAATTCCGACTCGGCGCTGCACACGAGCGTGATGAACCCGGCCCCGCAGGACGCCTACCTGGGCCCCTCGCAGGGCGCCCCGCCGCCCGGCCGCCGCGGCGGTGAGTCCCTGCCCTGCGCGGGGGGCCCCGAGCACCCCGAGTTACCCCGGAGGGGTCACTGCGCCCGCCCCCTCCGTCCCCGCCTGCTGAAGGTCTCTGGTTTGGTTTTTTATTTTCAGGTTTTCTGGACGGGGACGCGGACAGTAAAGGTAAGCGCCCGCCCTGGCGGCGCTCAGCACGGCGCGGGGCAGGATGGGGCAGCGGGTCGCTCCCCGCACTGCCCTCACCCTCTGCTCCCCCTCGCCAGTGTTTCTTTTCCAAGTGCCTCCCATCGAAGAGGGCTTCGACGACAACAAGCACTCGCTGAAGCCCTGGGACACCAAGAAGGTGGGTGCTGGGCCCCTTCCCCCCCGGGGGGGCTGCGCGCTGCTGCCGGGGGGGGGCCGCGGGGAAGCCGCCGCCGCGTCCCCTGCCCGGCCGCCTGCTTCCTGCCGGGGAGCGTTGCGACACCGGGGCCCGCGGTCTGCTTCCTGCCCCCAAACCGCGGCCGGCCCGGCCTGGGGGAGCGGGGCATAAACATCCTGGCCGCGCTTCACTCCTCCTCTCCGATTTCACAGCTCTCCTCGTCCTCAGCCCGGCCGCGCTCCTGCGAAGTCCCTGGGATCCAGTAAGTGCGGGGCTGGGCAGCCCCGGCCCGGGGTGGCTGCGGCCGGGGGGCTGGAGGATGTCGGAGGCGGCAGCGGCGCTCCCGCGCTGAGCTCGTCTCTCTTTTCCCCCTCCCCCAGCATCTTCCCATCCCCGGACCAGCCTGCCAACGTCCCCCTCATCCCCTCGGCCCTCAACACGGGGGGCTCGCTCCCCGACCTCACCAACCTGCACTTCCCCTCGCCGCTGCCCACCCCGCTCGACCCGGACGAGAGCGCCTACCCCAGCCTGAGCGGGGGCAGCAGCACCAGCAACCTGGCCAACACCATGACGCACCTGGGCATCAGCGGCGGCATGGGGCTGGGCACCGGCTACGACTCGCCAGGTGAGCGCCGGCCCCGGCCCGCGGCTCGGGGACGCCGCAGCCGGGACCCGGGGCCCAACGCTGCCGAGCCCGCCTGGCTCCGGGTCCTGCTGCCGGGGCTGGCACGGGGACGGCGGCGGTGCCGCGCCTGGAGCCGGCCGTTTGGGCCCAGGGGAACCGGCATCCCCGGCTCGTGCCGGGGCGGTCGTGGCAGAGATCGGCAGCTCCAGGTGGTCCCCGGTGGTCCCGGTGGGAGCCCGCCGTCCCCGTCCCCGGGCCGTGTGTGTTTGTGTCGCTGTCTCCATCGTTCTGGTCTCCTCCGTCACCTTCCATCCCATCCGGGGCAGACGGGGAGCCCCAGCCTGGCCCAGCCCGGGGAGGGGAGCCGGGGGCGGCGGCCTTTCCGTGGGTAACGGCGCTGTCTCTTCTTTTTTGTCCCCACAGGACTTACCTCACCTATGCAGAGCTCCCTGAGTAACCCGTCCCTGCAGTCCTCGCTTAGCAATCCCAACCTCCAGGCCTCCCTGCGCAGCCCCTCGCTCCAGTCCTCCCTCAGCAACCCCTCGCTGCAGTCCTCCCAGAGCAGCTCCTCCATCCCCTCCTCGCTCTCCAACCAGTCCCTGCCCTCCTCGCTCTCCTCCTCGCTCAGCAACCCCTCGCTGCCCACGTCCCCCCGCAGCCAGCCCATGCAGTCCTCCCCCAGCAACCCCAGCCTGCCCTCCGGCTTGAGCGCCTCCTCCTACCCCATGGTGCAGGCGTCCATAAGCACCTCGCCCCGCCGACGGGTCCCGCTCAGCCCCCTCACCCTCCCAATGGGTGGCGACTCCAGGAGGCAGCACCCCAAACAGTTCTCACCAACAATGTCACCCACATTGTCCTCCATCACCCAGGTATGCATGGTCCATCGCCCGCGCCGGCCCCCGCGCCGCGCGCCCGCCTCCGCCTCCTCCTTTCTGTCGTCTCCTTTCCATCCTCATCTCGGCCACCGACCCCCGCGTGCCGGCGGGGGCCGCGAGCGTTCCCCCATCCCGGCCGGTGCTGGGCGCCCTGAAACTTCAAAAAGGGGGGGGGGCACGGGGGGAGCGCCCACTGACCCCCGGCTCCGCTCTGCTCGCAGGGGGTGCCCCTGGACACCAGCAAGCTGCCGGCCGACCAGCGCCTCCCGCCGTACTCCTACAGCCAGCCCGGCCTCATCCTGCCGTCCCAGCCGCAGCCCGGGCAGAAAACCCTGCACCAGCCCCCCCAGCAGCCGCCTCTGCCCCCAGCCCCGCCGGCGCGGCCCCCCTGGCCCCCCCGGCGCGGCCGCCCAGCGCCCCTACGCCCCCCAGTACCAGCCTGACGCCTCCCTGCAGCACCCGCCGCTGGGGCAGCCGCTGGGCGACTTCGGCATCGGCAGCGTGAGTGCCTTGGGGGGGGGGGGGGGGGGCAGGGGGCTCAGGGGATGGGGTTGGGGGGGGGGGGTGTTTCGGGGTCGCGCAGCCCCACAGCGGCCTCTCCCCGCAGTTCGAGCAGTTCGGCATGGGGGAGAGCCCCACGGGCAACAGCGGCGCCTTCCCCGAGGAGCTGGGGTCGCTGTACCCCCCCGGCGAGAGCTACGACCCCCACGTCCTCAACCGGCAGAACCTGAGCAACTGCGGCCGCCACGGCCCCGTCCCCAACATCATCCTCACCGGTGGGTGCGGGCTGGGGGGGGGACGCACCACGGGCTGGGGGGGGAGACGAGCTGCTTGGGGTGGTGGTGGTGGGGGGGGGGGTGTCCTTGCCCGCTTGGCACCGACGGCGCCGCTGCCCGCAGGGGACTCGCCGCCCGGCATCTCCAAAGAGATCGCGACGGCGCTGGCCGGCGTGCCGGGCTTCGAGGTGGAGGCGGCGGCGCTGGGGCTGGAGGAGGACCTGAAGATCGAGCCCCTCAGCCTGGACGGACTGAACATGCTGAGCGACCCCTACGCGCTGCTCACCGACCCCGCCGTCGAGGACTCCTTCCGCACCGACCGCCTGCAGTGACCCCCCCGCCCCCCCAGGGCTGCCCCCCCCCCCCCCCCGCACACACACACACGACACCCCCTCTTTTTTTTTTTTTTTTTTTTCCCTCCTCCTTCTCTCCATAACGGGGAGGGGGGGGGGGGTTGGCCAGGGGGGGCCCCAGCCCTACAGCGGGCGCTGTGGGGCCAGCCCCATAACCCGGTGGGGACAGGGGGCTCAGCGCCCCCCCCCCCCCGGCACCGGCGTGGCCGAGGGCGGCTGTACATAAACCCCATAGGTAGAGCCTGGGGGGGAGGGGAGGGGGGGGCGCTCCGTTTTGGTGTTGTTTTCCGGCTAATCATCATGTTTAACGAGAAATTCCGCTCCCCGTCCCCCGCTACGCCGCGTATGCACCCCCCAGACCCCCCCCCCAGCCCCACGGGACCCCCGGGGCGCGGGCACAGCACTTCCACTCGGGGCCCCTCGGCAGGGCGCGTGGGGGGGCCCCGGCCACGGCGGCAGGGTGATGGGGGGGGGGAGGCACCGGGGGCCCCAGGACCGCGCTCCCCCCGCCGAGGAGGAAGCCAGAGTGATTTATTATTATTATTATTTTTTAAAATATATTATATGTTAATTAAAAGCTCCGCGTGATGGTGATTTTGGGGGGGGGGGGTGTGCGGTGAGGATGGGGGGAGAGCCTGTACTTGGGGGGGGGGGGTGTCCCTGTGGATAATGGGGTGCTGGGGGGGGAACAGGGTTGGGGGGGTGGCGATCCTGGCAATTTTGGGGGTGTTGATCTTGGCAACTTTGTGGGTATCCAGAAGGGGGGGGGGGGGATCTTGGCAGTTTTGAGGTGCTGGGGGGGGACCTGGGAGGGTCCTGGCAGTTTTGGGGTTCCTGGGTGCTTTGGGTTTTGGGGGGTGGGGCTGGGGATTCCAGGGAGTTTTTTGGGGGTGCTGGGGCTGTCCTATGAGTTTGGGGGGTCAGGGGGGGCCTGGGGAGGTCCCATGAGGTTTTGGGGCGTTGGGGGTGTGCTGGGGGTGTCCTATGAGTTTTGGGGGTTGGGGGGGCCTGGGGATGTCCCATGAGTTTTAGGGGGTTCGGGGGGGTCTGGGGGTGTCCCATAAGGTTTTGGAGGCCCCGGGTGGGTCTGGGGGTGTCCCCTCACTTTTGGGGTGCCGGGGGGGGCCTGGCAGCTTTGGGGGCGTTGGGGCCCAAGGGGGGTCCCCAAGGGCTTTCTGCCGGCTTTGGCGCCCCGGCGAGGGTGGGGAGGGGGGGTCCCGGTTCCCAAGGCTCCGTGGGGGGGGGTCCCGGTTCCCGGTTCCCGGGGGGGGCCCGGCGGCTGCAGAGCGTCCTCCCGGCCGGCAGGTGCCGGTGGCGGCGGCGGCGGCGGCGGGGCCGGGCGGCGGTAACGGCCCCGGCGGAGCGAGGCGGCCCGGCCCGGCCCGCAGGTACCGGGGGGGCCCCGGCGGGCGGCGGCGGCGGCGGCGGGGGCGGGGGTCGGGCCGGGGGCGGGGGGGGCGGGGGGAGTGGGGGGGGGACCGGGGCCGTGGGGGGCACGGGGGCGGCTCTGGGGGGCACGGGGGCTGCTGGGGGGCGCAGGGCTCTATAGGGGGTGTAGGGCCCGGTGGGGGGGGCATAGGGCCTGCCAGGGAGCCATAGGGCCTGCTATGGGGTCTGCAGGGTCTGCCAGGGGGCTATAGGGCCTGCTGTGGGGTGCATAGGGCCTGCTATGGGGTCTGCAGGGTCTGCCAGGGGGCTATAGGGCCTGCTGTGGGGTGCCATAGGGCCTGCTATGGGGTCTGCAGGGTCTGCCAGGGGGCCATAAAGCTTGCTATGGGGTCTGCAGGGCCTGCTGTGGGGTGCCATAGGGCCTGCTATGGGGTCTGCAGGGTCTGCCAGGGGGCTATAGGGCCTGCTGTGGGGTGCCATAGGGCCTGCTATGGGGTCTGCAGGGTCTGCCAGGGGGCTATAGGGCCTGCTATGGGGTCTGCAGGGTCTGCCAGGGGGCTATAGGGCCTGCTGTGGGGTGCATAGGGCCTGCTATGGGGTCTGTAGGGCCTGCTGTGGGGTCCACGGGGCTGGCTGTGGGTGCACAGGGCTTGCAGTGGGGTGCAGAGGGGCAGCTCAGGGGGCTATAGGGCCTGCTATGGGGTCCGTAGGGTCTGCTATGTGGTCCATAGGGCCTGCTGTGGGTGCATAGGGCCTGCCATGGGTGCAGGGGGGCAGCTGTGGGTGTACAGGGCCTGCTGTGGGGTCCAAAGGGCTGGCTGTGGGTGCATAGGGCCTGCTATGGATGTATAGGGGCAGCTGTGGGGTGCGTACAGCCTGCTGCAGGGGGCATAGTGGGGTATGTAGGGCCTGCTGTTGGGACATAGGGGCAGCTGTGGGGTGCATAGAGCCTGCCACAGGGGGAATAGGGCCTGCTGTGGGGTCATTGCGCCTGCTGTGGGTACATAGGGGCAGTTGGGGGGTGCACAGTGCCTGCTACAGGGTGCATAGGGCCTGTTGTGGGGTCCAAAGGGCTGGCTGTGGGTGCGTAGAGACTGCTACGGCTGTATAGGGCCCGCTGTGCGGTGTGTAGAGCTGTCAGAGCACATAGAGCCCGCTGTGGGGTGTGTAGGGCTGTCAGGACACGTTGGTTTCCCGATGCCCCCGTTTCCACCCCACCGTTTCCAGCCTGAGGCAGGTGCAGGGAGGCTGCCCGGCATGGGGTGGCCGTGGGGCATGCTGCAACCCTGCCAGCCCCATGGGGCAAAGGACACGCCGTGGGGCAGAGGGCACGCAGTGGGGCAGGGTCCCCATGCCCTGTAGGGCAGGCTCACCCTATAGCCGGCCCTGCAGCCCTGGCAGAGGCCGGGTCCTGCCCCGGGGCTCTGGGGGAGTGCAGTCGGGGTCCCTTGGGGCTGGGAGACCCCAGGATCAGGGCTCCCGATGTCTCCTGCGGGCTCTCAGTGGGGTGCCCTGCTGTGGGGTGGGCGGGCTGCCAGATGGGGGCACAGCCCCCGTGCCCTCCGAGGCCGATTCCTCCCCACAGAGCTGGGCTGCAGGAGACTTAATCGGGAGGCAGCCTGCGTCGCCGCAGCCCGGCCGTCATCACGCGGCGCTGGGCTAAAAATACCCGGGCGGCAGCCAGCGGGCCCGGGGTGCCGGCCCCGGGGTCCCCAGGGTCCCCAGGGTCCCCGGGACAGGGATGGGGACAGGGACAGGCTGCGCCTTGCCCACGCAGGGGATGCTGGCTGTGCCCCCCCTCCCCAGTTAATTGGGTGTCCTCGGACCCCCGTCCTGGGGTCGCAGGTCCCGTGGGGACACGGCGGCTGCTTTGGTTCCTGCTCCGGGTGTGCATGCACGGGGCTGGGACCGGTCCCATCGCCCGGTGTCACACCCCGGTGCCGTGTGGCCCCCCCCACGGTGACAGCCCCCCGGCTCAGGGCTTCGTCGCCCGCTTCCTTCCCCTTTCCAGCCGCACTGCGCAGCGCGGTACACAAGTCACCCTGGGCGAGCGGGGGACGTGGGGACCAGCTCCCAGCCGGGGGGGGCTGCGCCACAACCCCGCAGGACCCCCATCTCCTGTGTGCCGTGCATCCCCCCGTGCTCGGGGTGGGGGCACGGCCCCAGCCCCTCTGTCGGTGCCAGCTTCCCCGTCCCCTCGCCGCGCAGCGTGACCGGCAAACAGGAAGCCTCCTCCCTTCCCGTCCCCGGCGCTTTCGCCCCGTCAGCTCCGCCGCCTGCGTGCCCCACGGCCGCCGACTGCTTGCCGTGGGGCGCCCCACGGCACCTGGGTCCCGCGGGCAGGGCGGGGGTCCGGGTGCGAGCTGTGCCGCTGCCCGCCGCCCGTCCCCAGATGCCGTGAGCCATGTCGGACGAGAAGCCCCCGCAGCTGGTGGACTACTTCGTGGTGGCCGGACTGACGGACGCCTCGCGGCCGCTGGAGGACGAGAACCAGCAGCAGCGCCCGGCCCGGCCCAGCGAGCCCATCACCGACGTGGCCGTCATCATCCGCTCGCAGGGCGAGGAGGTGCCGCACGGCTTCACCTGCATCGAGAGCCACCACCTCAGGGCACCCCGTGGACCTCAACGCCGGGCTGCTCAACAACCCGCAGATGTTCATCTGCTACAAGCGGGGCCGGGACAAGCTGCCCCTCATCGAGCTGGGGTGCGTCCCCGCGCCCCTGGGGGGGGGGGGGAGTTCCGAGCTCTCCCCCAGGTCCCTCTCACTGCCCCCCTCTCCGCAGGGTGCACTACGAGGGGAAGGACCGTCCCAAGCCGGGCTACACCATCCTGGACACGACGCCCTACAGCCGCTCGGCCAACCTCAACTCGGGGGGCCCGGGGCACCAGCGCACCTTCCTGGTGTACCGGCGGGCGGCCGAGCCCCAGGGCCACAACGCGCTGGGGGTGACCGACATCTGCCTCATCATGCCCAGCAAGGGCGAGAGCACCCCGCACACCTTCTGCCGCGTGGACAAGAACCTCAACACCAGCATGGTGGGCGCGGGACCCCCCCCCCCCTTTTTTCCCCGGCGGGATGCCGCCTGCACTCACCCGCTGCGCTCCCTCCTTGTAGTGGGGCCCGGCCTTGTTCCTGTGCTACAAGATCGCCATGGCCAAGGCCAACACGCTGGTGTACGAAGCAGGTAGGGGGGGCTGCGGGCTGGGGGGGGTGGCTGGGGGCGGGTGGGGGTCACGGGCTTGCGTGGGAGCTGGTGGTGGCTCCGCCTTCGCCACCCAACCGCTCTCGTGCTCCTCAGCGGGGTGGGGATGGGAAAGGTTTGGGTGGAGGTGAGGGTGGGAGATGGTACCCAGCCGCCACCTGCAAGCGAAACAGCCTCAATTTGGGGAAGATTCATGTAATTTATGGCCGTTAGCCCGACCGGCGGCACCTCGCTGCCCTGCTGCATCTCCGTGTGCGTGGGGAGAGGGGATCCCTGCTGCAGCGCCGTCCTTCTGTCGGCGCAGGGCTGCTGGGGCGCTACCCCGAGCAGGACAGTGAGTCCTTCCCGCTGCCCGAGTCCGTGCCCGTCTTCTGCCTGCCCATGGGCGCCACCATCGAGAGCTGGCCAGCCGACACCAAGTACCCGCTGCCCTGTCTTCTCCACCTTCGTGCTGACCGGCGCCTCGGGCGACAAGGCGAGGCGGGGATCCGGGGCTGGGGGGGTGTCGGGGGGGGGGGGGTCGCACCCTGACTCCCCCCCGTCCCCTCGGCGTGCAGGTCTACGGGGCCTGCCATCCAGTTCCACGAAGCCTTCGCCCGCGAGCGGCTGTCGGAGAAGCAGCGGCTGCGGCTGGGGCTGCTGAGCGTGGTGGACCGGCGGCCCATCGGCGGCCGCTCGGTGCAGACCCGCAAGAGCATCTGCGTCCTCTCCCACTGGCCCTTCTTCGACGTCTTCCGCAAGTTCCTCATGTTCATCTACCGCTACTCCATCTCGGGGCCCCACGTGCTGCCCCTGGAGACGTGAGCGCTGGGCAGGGCGGGGAGGTGGCCCCGCGGACCCCCGGTGCCACCCCGTCGCCCACCGGCCGCCCTCGTGTCCCCCCCCCCCCCCCGTTGCAGGCACATCTCGCACTTCATGCACAACGTCCCCTTCCCGTCCCCGCAGCGCCCGCGCATCCTGGTGCAGGTGCGTCGCCGTGCCCGTGCGCCCCGCGGTGCCCGGCGCGCTCCCGGCTCACCGTGCCCCCCTGTCCCCGCAGATGTCCCCGTACGACAACCTGCTGCTGTGCCAGCCCGTGTCCTCCCCGCTGCCGCTCAGGTGGGGACAGCCACGGGGTGGGGGGGGGCTGGGGAGGCGGGGGACACCCGGGGACACCCTGCTGACGCCCCCCCGCCCCGTCCCCGTCCCCGCAGCGGGGCCAGCTTCCTGACGCTGCTGCAGAACCTGGGAGCCGACAACGCGGTGACGCTGCTGGTGGCCGTGCTGACCGAGCAGAAGCTGCTCATCCACTCGCTGCGCCCCGACGTGCTCACCAGCGTGGGCGAAGCCCTGGTCTCGGTGAGTGCCGGGGGTTATTGGGGGGGGGGGTGGGTGGGTGGAGGGGGGGTCCGGCGGCGCCAGCTGCGCCGTGCCCCCCGTGGCGCCGCGCTGACCGCCCTGTCCTGTCCCCAGATGATCTTCCCCCTGCGCTGGCAGTGCCCCTACATCCCGCTGTGCCCGCTGGCGCTGGCTGACGTGCTGAGTGCCCCCGTGCCCTTCGTTGTAGGCATCCACTCCAGCTACTTCGACCTCCACGAGCCCCCCAAGGACGTCATCTTCGTCGACCTGGACACCAACAACATCTTCCAGTGAGTGTGGCACCCGTGGCTGCGGGGGGATGTGGGGGGCACGCTGCGGGGAGTCCCCCCCCAAGGGGGCTGCGGGGGGCTCTGCTCTCTGCCAGTGTTGTGGGGGGGCTGGTTACCAGGGTTAGGGAGGGGGCTGGGGGTGCTGGGGTGCTGGGGGCTGGGGTTTTGGGGTGCTGCGGTGTTGGGGTGCTTGGGGAGATGGGGGTGTTGGGGTGCTGGGGGTGTTGGGGTGCTGAGTGCTGAGGTTTTGGGGTGCTGTCGTGCTGGGGTGCTTGGGGAGATGGGGCTGATGGGGTGCTAGGGTGCTGGGGGTGTTGGGGTGCTGGGGGGTGTAGGGGTGCCAGTTGTTGGGGTGCTGGGGTGCTACTCGTTGGGGTGCTGGGGGTGCTGGGGTGCTGGGGGTGCTGGGGATGTTGGGGTGCTAGTTGGTGAGGTGCGAGGGTGCCAGGTATTGGGGGTGCTGGGGATATTGGGGGTGTCGGGGGAGGCCGGGGGTGCTGAGGCCCTTGCTCTGCCGGGCTGCCAGGGTGTTGGGGTGCTGGGGCTGTGAGGATGCCGGGGGTGCTGTGCTGCCGGGGGCACCGGGACAACGGGGTGCTGGGGGTGCCGGGCACCGGGGGGGAGCCGGCGGTGCTGCCCCCCGTTCTGTCCCTCCCCCAGGAGCGAGGAGCGCAAGCTGCTGTCCCCGCGGGCGCTGCCCCGCCGGCCCTGCAAGGTGCTGCTGGCCTCGCTGCACAGCCTGTCCCAGCAGCTGCACGAGAGTGAGCGGGGACTGGGGGGGACACACGGGGGGGGGGGGGGCTGGGACTCACGTGGGGGGGCTGGCACCCACATCTGCCCCCCCCCCACCCCCCCGCAGTGTACAACAAGCCGGTGGAGGAGGCGTCGCTGGAGTTCCTGCTGACCGACTACGACCTGGTGTACGGGCGGCGCAAGCAGCTGGAGCTGGAGATCCGGGCGGCGTTCCTGCGCTTCATGGCCTGCCTGCTCAAGGGCTACCGCTCCTTCCTGCAGCCCATCGCCCCCGCGCCCCCCTGAGAAGAGCCGCGAGACCGCCAACCTCTTCCTGCTGCAGGGTGGGCGGGGGGCTGGGGGCGGAAGGGGGTTGGAAGGGGGGGGAGAGGGGTCTGGAGGGGTCAGTTGGGGGGGTCTGGAGGGGATGAGGGGCATCTTTGGGGGGCTCAATGGGGGTCTGGGGGGGATGAGGGGCATCTTTGGGGGGCTCAGTGGGGTCTGGAGGGGATGAGGGGCGTCCTGGGGGGCTTGGTGGGGGTCTGGAGGGGCTGAGGGGCATCTTTGGGGGGCTCAATGGGGGTCTGGGGGGGATGAGGGGCATCTCTGGGTGGCTTGGTGGGGGTCGGGGGGGCTGAGGGGCATCCTAGGGGGCTCGGTGGGGGTCTGGAGGGCTTGGTGGGGGTCTAGAGGGGTTGGTGGAGGTCTCTGGAGAGGTTGGTGGAGGGTCTTGGAGGGGTTTTAGTGGGAATCTGGACATGTTGGTGGGGGTCTGGGGGCTCGGTGGGGGTCTGGAGGGGTTGGTTGGGGTCTGGGGGGCTCGGTGGGGACCTGGAGGAGGTGGTTGGGAGCTGGAGAGGTCGGTGAGGGTCTGGAGGGACTGGTGGGCATCTGGGGGGGTTGGTGGGGGGCTGGAGAGCTTGGTGGGGATCTGGGGGGCTGAGGGGCATTTTGGGGATCCAGGCGGGGTGTCAGGACGGCCCTGACCCTGCTGCCCCCCCCCGTGGTGCCCCCCCCAGGCTTCCTGAAGTCGCGGGAGCGGGCCTACCAGAAGTTCTACGGGCAGCTGCTGCGCACGCAGCTCTTCACGCAGTTCATCGAGGACTGCTCCTTCGCCAGCGACCGCTACACCTGCCTTGAGTTCTTCGACAGCTGCGTGGACAAGGTGGGGCCTGGCCTCACGCCGTGTCCCCGTCCCATCCGGGGGGGGGGGGGGGGCAGCCCGCGGTGACACCGCCGCCGCCGCCCCCTCCCCAGGTGCAGGTGGAGCTGGAGAAGCCGGAGGACGTCCCCTTGATGGAGCTGGACGACTCGCACGGCAGCGAGCACACCGTCTTCATCATGCCCCCCGAGGAGCCCACCGGCCCCGACGGCAGCGAGCTGCCCGCCTCCTACTGGTGAGACCGCCCCCAAACTCCCCCAAACCCCCCCCCCGAACCCCCCCAAAACCCCACTGAGCTGTGCCCCCCCCCAGCTACGACGGCTTCCCCACGCTGCGCCCCGAGCTGCTGGAGCCCGCGCAGGACCTGCTGATGGCGCAGCTGTGCCAGGCGCGGAGCAGCGCGCCCAGCAGCCCGGCCCCGCGCCGGACCAAGCAGGTGGGGCCGTCGGTGCCACGAGCTCGCCGCGCTCAGCGCCGTGCCCCCGGGGGGTTCAGCACCGGGTTGGGGACACCCACCCGCCCTCTTCCCTCGCCCAGGAGATGAAGGTGGCCCAGCGCGTGGCGCAGAAGTACTTCGGGGTGCCCGACATGTGGGCCAAGTGCCTGCTGGGCCACTGCTACGGGCTGTGGTTCATCTACCTGCCCACCCACGTGCGCGCCGCCCCCTCCAAGGTGCGGGCGCTGCAGCTGGCCTACGAGGTGCTGCGCAAGATGGAGACCCACAAGGTGGTGCTGCCCGACGAGGTAGGCGACCCCCCCCGCTGCAGGGACAAGGATGGGGGGGGGGGGGGCTCCTTCTGACCCTCCCCCACATGCCCCCAGGTCTGCTACCGCATCCTGATGCAGCTGTGCGGGCAGTACGGCGAGCCGGTGCTGTCGGTGCGGGTGCTGCTGGAGATGAAGCGCGCCGGCATCGTCCCCAACACCATCACCTACGGATACTACAACAAGGTGACGGCGGGGGGGGGGGGGGCGCACCGGGGTGGGGGGGGGCACTGGGGGGGTGCCTCCTGGGTCCTGACCGTGTCCCCGTGTCCCGTCCCCCCCCCGTGGCAGGCGGTGCTGGAGAGCAAGTGGCCGGCCAGCACCCAGGGGGGGCGGCTGCGCTGGGCCAAGCTGCGCAACGTGGTGCTGGGGGCGGCGCAGTTCCGGCAGCCCCTGCGGCAGCGGCAGCGGCAGGCAGGTGAGCTTGGGGGGGCTACGGAACGGGGGGGGGGGGGACAGCGATGGGGGTGCCGCCCCCGCTGCCACCCCCTCCTTGTCCCCGTGCAGAGCTCCAGGAGCCCCCCGCGCCCCCCCCGGCCCCGCGCCGCCCTGCAGCGCCAAACCACCTGGGCCGGCCGCAGCCTGCGGGACCCCCCCCGCGGCCCCCCAGCTGGTGAAGAGCGGCAGCCTCAGCTTCCCCCGCGCCGAAGCCACCACTTTGGAAGCCGGAGTCGGACAGAGTGAGTGGGGCTGGGCCGGGCAGGGGGCGCTGGGGGGGGCCCGGACCCCCCCACCGCCCCCTCTGCCCCCCGCAGTGCTGCGAGCCCTGGGCGCGCCGGAGCCCCCCCGGGTGCGGGACGCGGCGCCTGCCTCGGCCGAGGGCAGCCTGTCAGACGTCAGCTTCGCCACCGACGAGAGCGAGCGGGCGGACGAAGCGGGGGCGGCGGGGGCCGGCGGGGGCCGACGGGAGGCGGAGAGCGGGGGCACGCCGCGGCGGGGGCTGGCAGGCCAAGCTGCAGCAGCTGCTGTCCCCCGGCAAGCGACCCTCGCCCCGGCACGCCGCCGATGGCCACGGCGGCCCCCGGGACGGCGGCGGCACCGAGCAGCGGGACCGGGACCCCCCCCCAGCGCCGCAGCCCCATGGACACCCTGCTGCACCCCCGGGAGCGCCCCGAGTCCACCGCCTCCGAGGTACCGCCCCCCTGGGCTGGCGTTGGGGCGCGGTGGCGGCCCCGTTCTCCCGGCGTTGGCACGGCTGTGCCCCTGTCCCCGCATGTCCCCGCGTGTCCCCGCAGAGCTCCGTCTCGCTGGGCAGCGAGTTTGACTTCTCGGAGACGTCGCTGGGCAGCCACAAAGCCGCGGAGCCCCCCGGGGACGTGGCGCAGGAGCCCCCCGCTGTGGAGGTGAGCGTGGGGGCCGGGCTGGGGGGAGCTCAGCTGGGGGTCTATGGGGGGGCTGACGGTGTCGGCGGTGCCGCCAGGTGCTGCTGTCCAGCTGCTCGCGGTGCCAGGGCTGCGGCTCGCTGGTGTACGACGAGGAGGTGATGGCAGGCTGGACCTCGGACGACTCCAACCTCAACACCACCTGCCCCTTCTGCGACCGCGCCTTCGTGCCCTTCCTCAGCATCGAGATCCTGGACTTCCAGCAGGCCCCCAGGTGGGCACCCCCCGTGTCCTCGGTGGCCCCTGTCCTGCCGTCTTCTGGGGAAAACGCTCTGCAGCCCTGTTGTGTCCCTTCTCCGTACCTGGTGTCCCCACCTGCCATCCCCTCTGCTGGCCTAATGCCCCCGTCTGCCCCTGGTGTCCCCTGTCCATCTCTGGTGTCCCCTACCCATCCCCGAAGTCCCCTGTCAGTCCCTGGTGTCCCCTGCCCGTCCCCCTGTCCATCCCTGGTGTCCCCTATCCATCCCTGGTGTCCCCTGTCCGTCCCTGGTGTCCCCTACCCATCCCCAAAGTCCCCTGTCCATCCCCGGTGTCCGCCATCCTTCCATCCTCAGGCATCCATCCCTCTGCAGCCGTAACGTCCCCTGCCCACCCCCGCTGTTGTCCCCGCTGTCCCTAACCCCCTCTTCCCTGCGCAGCGGGGCCGAGGACGGCTCCGTGCCCGCCCCGGCCACGCAGGGCCCCGTGCTCAGCGACCGCCACCGGTGCCTGGCGCTGGACGACGCCGAGCAGGAACCGGGACCTCCCCCGGGGCTGTGCAACGGCTGCGCGGAGCAGGCGGCGCGGGGCCCTCCGCGGCGGCAGGAGCGGGTGGCCTTCGCCTACCTGAGCCCGCTGGTGCTGCGCAAGGAGCTGGAGAGCCTGGTGGAGAACGAGGGCAGCGAGTGCCTGGCGCAGGCGGCGCTGGTGGACAGCCACCCCATCCTCTACTGGAACCTGCTCTGGTACTTCCAGCGCCTGGGGCTGCCCAGTAACCTGCCGCGGCTGCTCCTGGGCTCGCAGCACGTGGCGGCCCCCCCGCAGGTAACGGGGGGGGGGGGGCTCTCTTTGGGGCGGGGGGATGGGGGGGGGGCCCGGCCCGGCCCTGTGCCCACCGCCGTGTCCCGCAGGCGCAGCCGCCCGACGCCGCCGCCTCGGTCGGGGTGCGCTTGTTGTGGGACGTCCTCGTCCCCGAGCCCGACAGCGTCCCCCCGCTCTACGTGCTCTGGAGGTTTCACAGTGAGTTTTTTTTTTTTGGGGGGGGGAGAGGCAGGGTGAGGAGGGGGGTGCTGACCCCCCCCGCCCTGACGTGCCGCACCCCCCCCCCCCCCAAAGGTAACGTCCCCGGCCGCCTGCAGGCCTGGCAGCACCACGAGCACCCCTTCTCGCTGGCCTTCCTGGAGGCCGTGCTGAGGCACGTGGGGCTGAGCGAGGTGCACAAGGCCATCGCGCTCTTCCTCGACACGCCGCCCGCGCACGGCGGCCCCCGGCACACGCAGAGGTACCCCGCCCCCAATCCTAACCTCCCCCCCAGTCCTAACCCCCCCCCCTCAATCCTAATCCCTCCCCTCTATCCTAAACCCCCCCCCAATCCTAACCCCCCCGTCAATCCTAACCCCCCCATCATCCTAACCCCCCCCCTCAATCCTAACCCCCCCCATCCTAAACCCCCCCCCTCAATCCTAACCCCCCCAATCCTAACCCCCCCCTCAATCCTAACCCACCCCATCCTAACCCCCCCCTCAATCCTAACCCCCCCATCATCCTAACCCCCCCCATCCTAAACCCCCCCTCAATCCTAAACCCCCCCCATCCTAACCCCCCCCTCAATCCTAACCCCCCCCCTCAATCCTAACCCCCCACCCCAATCCTAAACCCCCCCGGGGGGGGGGGGCTGCGTGCCACCCCCTCACCTCTCTGCCCCCCCCCCCCAGGAGCATCTACAGGGAGATCCTCTTCCTGATGCTGGCGGCGCTGGGCCGGGAGCACACGGACATCGGTACGGGGTGATGGAGGAAGGGGGGGGGGTGAGGGGGGGTGCAGGGGGGGGTTGGGGGGGGCCGTGGCCGTGCTGATGCCCCCCCCCCGTCCCCGCAGCCGCCTTCGACAAGAAGTACAAGTCGGCCTACGCCAAGCTGGCGGGCAGCCTGGGCAAGGAGGAGCTGCGGCGGCGGCGGGCGCAGCCCCCCAGCTCCAAAGCCATCGACTGCCGCAAGAGCTTCGGGGCCACCCTGGAGTGTTAGGGCCGGGGGGGGATGGGGGGGGGGCACGGGGGGGGCAGGGCCCGGCCCCGCAGCCCGCACACGGGGGGGCGGGGGGGTCCCACCGCAGCCCCCCCCCCCCCCCCCACCCGC